>NW_016803114.1:1797970-1925167 GCF_001698545.2 Rhinopithecus bieti
ATAAAAAAATAAAAAAATAAAAAAAAGATATGTGCATTTCTTTGTACATAAAATTTACCCCAAAAGAATAAACAAGAATAAACATGAACTCAAGTTGATGATATGCAGGCTAAAGTATTTAGGGCACTTACTGATGTCTGCAACTTACTTTGAAGCACATGAAGTAAATGAGAGGAATTGATGGATGGTCAGTGGAAAGCTGTGACAAAGCAAGTTTATTAAACATCAGTGCTGAATCTAAGTGGTGCAGCAATGGGTATTTATGGAAAAAAGTCCACTGGAAAGTCAACTCTTGCACTTAACTCACACGGCTTATGCCAGAAAGTTTCGTATGCCCCTTCTAGTCAGTTCCTGTCCCCAGTTACTCACTTTTGAAACTTATGCTCAGATGGCCTGAGGATATGACTTTTTACCACTATATTTATTGTCCAAAACCCCTTCCATTCTGTTCTTATTATGTTGTTATTATTCTGTTCAAATTGAAATGTTAGAAAAAATGAAATATTGGGGGTGGGAAAGATGAGCAGGGAAGTCACCATCTTAAGTAATAACTTTTAAGCTTCTCCTCAGGAAACTGGGGAGAGTAAGTAGACATATAGCTTAAGTGGTACTTCTTTACCGGGCAATGAAAGAAAAGGAATGATGAAATAATTAATACTGTGGATATCAGGGGAAACTAGGTCCTTGAATGCCCCACCCAAAGAAGAATTATTTGTCACTACAGGTTGAGTAAACCTTATCCACAGTGCTTGGGACCAGAAATGTCCTGGATTTTGGAATATCTGCATATACATAATGAAATATCTTATGGATGGTACCCAGGTCTAAACACAAGATTCATTTTTGTTTCATATGTACCTCATACACATAACCTGAAGGTAATTTTATACAATATTTCAAAATAATTTTGTACATGAAACAAAATTTTGACTTCATTTTGACTGCAACCTGTCACATGAGGTCAGGTGTGGAATTTTCCACTTGTGGCATCATGTCAGTACTCAAAAAGTTTGGGACTTCGCAGCATTTCAGATTTCAGATTTTGGGGTTGGGGAATGCTCAACCTGTATTGTTGCCACCAACAAAACTGGCATCATCTACAGACAATAAACCTTTAAAAATGCTTTGCAGAAACACAAAGTGTTTTCCCCAACATCTTCCTTGATTTTTGTAGTTGAAACAAGCTCCTGTCATGTGCCATGTGAAGTAGTGTTTCTGCCCTCAATAAGTTTGGTAAGAGAAATGAGGCAGTACACAAATGACTAGGTATGACAAAGATGAGTTAAATACCTCCAAATAATTTGTTTGCTCACTAGAAATTCAAGAGAAGAAGAGAATACTCAGCTAGAGTGAACCAGGAGACTGCAACAAAAATCTTGTTCATTTGGTTATTCACTTATTTAATGTCTGTCTTTTGTAGATCTAGATTAATGTGAATTTCCTTAGAACTTGCATCTTGGTTGGTTTACTCAGTGCTATATCCCCAACATCTGAAATTGTACCTGGTTCTCAATAAATACTTTGAAACAATTGAATAAATGAATATGACCTTCAGAGAGCTACCACATTTCTCTTTGCCTTAGTTTCCTCATCTATAAACTAAGAACGTTTATTCCTTGCTTACTGGGTTGGTAACATGATGAAATGAGAGTAAATGTAAAACAGCTCTTAAGTACTCAGGAAAGGAAGAGAAATGGATGTTTTCTTCTCCTAATTAAGAACAACATCAACTGTCCAAAGAATAGAGTCCCTTGAATGATAGAGGAGATCACGGGAATGGAAGGGCAAAGACAGAGGGATGCATCCCAAGACACCAAAAAAGGAACTGGTGGCACTTAGGCAGTGATCTACATGAGGGAGTGAGCAAGATAAGGAATTGTGAGGTTTTGAGACCATTACTGGAGTAAAATTGGTGCTGTGAAAACAAACAGGGAAGTTAGCAGAAGGAACTGATTCTGAGGGGGTTGGGGTACAGTAAGGAGGTTTAAATTTTCATAAAATTTGCAGTTGAAGGTGTAAGAGGCAGCTGGGGCTCAAGAGAGATTGGGCTGACAGGTAGAATTTGGGGGTCTTTTGCACAGAGAGGATAGTTAAAGCTGTCAGAATGAATTAGATTAAGGGAGAGATTGTAGAGACAGAACTAAAGAGAAACAAAGACATCACTGTGGAAGGCACAATAATGTCCCCTGTCTCCTGGGCCAACTGTTTACAACCTAATCCCCAAGCGACAAAGTAAAATTATGATAAGCAGCTGCCTTTGAGATCGGGAAGTAGTCTGGTTATCCAGATGAGCTCAATGTAATAATCACAAGGGTCTTACAAAGTAGAAGTGGGGGAGGCATAAGAGGAAGAACCAGAGAGATGGCAGTATGAGAAAGGCTTGGTCCAATGTTGTTGTTGGCTTTGAAGATGGAAGAAGAGGCCACAAGCCAAGGAAGGTGGGCTGTCCCTAGAAGATGGAAAAGGCAAGGAAACTGATTTTCCTCTAGAGCCTCCAGAAAGAATGCAGCTCAGTGGACACCTTGATTTTAGTCCAGTGAGGCCCATTTAGGACTTGTGACTTTTGGTATTATAATACCAATAAATTTGTGTTGATTTAAGCCACCAAATTTGGGAGACTCTGTTACAGCAGAAATAGAAAACTAACACAGTAGTCCCTCCTTATCCATGGGGATCACATTCCAAGACCCCTAGTGGATGCCTGAAACTGAAGATAATACTGAACCTTATATATACTATGTTTTTCCCATATGTACATATCTGTGATAAAGTTTAATTTATAACTTAGGCACAGTAAGAAATTAACAATGATAACGGGTAACAAAATAGAACAATGATAATAATATACTGTAGTAACAGTCATGTAAATATGGTCTCTCTCTCAAAATAGCTTAATATTTTCAGACCACAGTTGACCAATGGTAACTGAAACTAAGGAAAATGAGACCACAGATAAATCAGGTAGGAAGCCCACATTTAGAGGGCAAGGCCATGCAAAGGAGACATGGTCAACAAAGTAAGAGGAGAATGAAAACGAACACAGTGAGGAGTCAGAAAAAGAGAGGGAATGCTGTCAGAGCCTAGTTTCCTCAAATACTGCAGGGAAGTGGAGGAGGAAAACAACCAGAAGCCATTAATTTGGACTATTAGGAAGTCATGAGTTATGCTGAGGGAATAATTTCAGTAGTCGTGCATTAGGGGTGGAAGCTAGGTGGTTGTGGCTAAAAAGTTGAGAGGCTGAGTTGAGAGTTTGTGAACAGGTTTGTTAATAAATCAGAGCATTAGGGGGGTAGCGTGGAGAGGTTGCCGATGTAGCTGATGTTTAAGATGTGGGAGACCCAAATGTCTAGGTAGGCAGCAGGAAAGGAGCCAGCAAAGGGAGAAACTGATGATGGTGAATAGAAAATAAGGGTCAGGTTCTGGAAGAACTGGGTCAGGAGTGTCTGGCAGGCATTCATTCAGTTTTGGGACTGAAGATATGGTGAGTAAAGTTACAAAGAAATGTTGAGTAAAGAGGAAGTTGTGGTGGTGATAGGGGAAGATACAGGAGCACAGATGGCTGGGTAGCCTTGATCTGGTCCCTAAAGCTGCTTGGTTGGAGCTGCCGCAGGTTAAAACCCCTAGGGCAAGGACGTGGAATCAGAGGCTGCACCAGTAATAGGAAAGCATTTCCAAGAGATTTTGTAGGGGTTTTGCTGTATTTTTTGACAACAGTCAATTCTGGTACAGATGAACAAGAAGATGGATGAAACTCATAAACATGTGTTAAATATAGATAATGACTACATAGTAGCTTATAAGACACAGGTGAAATGTATGTGTTAGATTTAGATAATGAGCAAGTAAATAGACATACAGTCATTCCCCCTTATCTGTGGTTTTGCTTTTCAAGGTTTTAGTTACCTGTAGTCAACCATGGTTTGAAAATATTAAATGGAAAATTCCAGAAATAAACAATTCATAAGTTTTAAATTCTGTGCCATTCTTCTGATGAACTCTCATGCCATCCTACCCAAGATGTGAATCCTCTCTTTATCCAGCATATCCACGCTGTGGACACTCTACACCCATGAGTGACTAAGTAGCTGGCTCAGCATCAGCTGGACTGTCTTGATATCATAGTGCTTGTATTCAAGTAACCCTTACTTTACTTAATAATGACCTTAAAGTGCAAGAGCCATGATGCTGACATATTGTTATAATTATTCTATTTTATGATTAATTATTATTGTGAATCTCTTACTGTACCTAATTTATAAATTAAACTTTATAATAGGTATGTATAGGAAAAAAACCATAATATATTGGGTTTGGGACTATCCATGGTTTCAGGCATCCTCTGAGGGTCCTGGAAAGTATCCCTGGCAGACCAAGGGGGAGACTACTATAGTCAGAATTCATGAGATGTGTAAAATATCAATAAGTAAGTTAGTAACAGATTTGTTAGGCCTAGATCAAGTGTGTAGGTGCCAAGCATAGAAAGGGATGAAAAGACTAAAGAACCGCCTAATATTCATGACACACTAAATAACCTGAGGCACATGAGGCCCTCATTCATTAGATCTTACACTGATTTCCCATTGGTGACACCCATTCTGGTCCTATATGTCCTCTGCCCAAGAAATGTAAATGCAATCCCCGGCTTCTCATTAGGCTAAGGGACAAGCTACAGAGGAAGCCAGAGGGAATTGGCTCTGTCTCTTACAAAGCAAGTTGTGTGTCACTGGCAGATACCTTGTGTCTAAGTGGAACGGGAATCCTTTCTCAAACCTCAACTGTGGTTCATAACCATATTCTCAATAGGAAACGCTGTCGTGGCAGAGAGGCTGGACATATAAATATTGCTTAACTCAAGGTCCTACCATACTCCTGTGCCATATCCTAAGTATGTCAGCTCATTCCATCTCTTTCCCTTGCTTCTTGCCTTGCATTTTAAATAGAGGTAATGAACTGTGTGATCTGAACATCTTAATTTGGCCTGTGGCTTCTGGGAGAAATGTCTGGTAGTGTACTTGTAGGCTGCTATTGCATCAAGGTCATTTCCCCCACTATAGATATAGAACAGGAGCCCCAGAAGAGGACAGCTGGTGTCAGTGTCAGGATACTTCTCCACTTCTAACAATACTCTGAGGCCCAAAAATAGAAAGTGAGGGAAGAATAAAAACGAGATAGGTTATAATTTTTAGCCTTATAATTATAAATAAGAAATTTACCTGAGAGTCTTATAACCTATGTAAATTAATTTACTTAGAAGTTTGGACTATTCTGACCTTGGTTATATTTATGTTTATTATTTCATATTATAAGAAAAAAATGGTTTCCTGAGAAAATTATTAGTGTGAATCACTATTGGTTGTCACTTTGTTTCTATTTTCTTAAATACTAGAATTTGCTTTAAATGAAAATCAATATGAAAACTAACATACAAAACAATCAAATGTTTCTTTCAGGATAAAATTATTCTGAGTTCAAATCTATATTTATGTGTCTCCCAATGAGAACATGATGCTGTTTTGGATACAAAAAAAGAGAAAGCAGAATATATAGAGGTCAGTTACAATGTTATTCCAGATATAGCTTTAACATATAACTAAATGTAAAGCTACATCTGGAATAAGATTTTGTTTGGTTGTGCCACATCAAAAGAATCCTTTTTCACACAAGTAAGTAGTTGTAAATGGTAACAGTTCTTTTAATGGATTATGCTGCAATCTCTGCGTATTCTTCACTAAACATGTCCAGAATCTTAAAAGCAAAGTAGCAAGAAACTTATTCAAAATTGGTTTACTAACAATATATAGCAATTATTCATATTTCTGATTATGAACAAGATAAGACAGAGTACCCAAACTTACAATAGGCCATTAATCTACAACAGGACCTTCTCATTTGATATATTGGGTGTTTGCTTGTCATTGCACAACCAACTGTTAGGCTTGATGAGAGACTGTGGCAAATAGATGTGCCTGATCCTAACCTGGTACTGAACCAAGCTGGGCCTCTGGGCAACTTGTGTAATTTTATTGCTTGGGCATGCACAGCCATGAACTTTTTAGAAAGGCCAGTACAGAGCTACCACCTTCATGGTCAACGACACATATTTATAAGTTTGTTGATTTTTAAGGACTGTGAAAGACTACTTCACCTGGCAGGATAAATTAAATATACTGATGTCAAAAAATTGGGTTGAGAGAAATACTTTGTACAGATAATGAGGGAATTAAATCACTACAGTTTGGGCTGAAATGTTATATTCTTCTTACCACAGCTTTACAGGACTTTTCTCCAGAGTCCCACAGACTATCTCATTTGTAGTTGTACTCTGAATTATTTTCACATTTCAGAACTCTTTAATTTCCAGTTTGATTTATTTTTTTTTCAGGGTTGGGGATGAGGTGTTTAGCCGCTCATAATATAGGTACAAATTAATCTCTAAAAATACTTCCAGCAACCCTGGGTTTCTACAGACACAGTTTGAAATGTAATGCATTAGGCAGTGCTATAGCAGGCAGCCTCCCTTTGCCTCTAGAATAATGAGATGGTTTTATATTTCAATAGAATCTGCCAGAGTACTTGTTTATTGGACACAATCCTATTCTTTTCCCCATAGTATTTTATGCCCAACACTAACTGAAATTCACATGCTGTAGAAAAACCGCAACTGATGGATAGGTAAATCTGGGTGAAGTCTATATCATTTCGTCCCAAATTTATGTCAACATTTAAAGACCATCTCTTTTACTCTCTGTTTCCCAGCATTTGGAGTCAGAGAACGCAGTGGCAGAAAAAGTGAAAAGCAGTATAAATTTGCCAGGGCTAAGGCAAGACTTTCCAAATAAAAATAAGTTAGGTTATCATGTCAAGAAGGGCTAAGCCCAAACTAACACAAAGTTTGTGTGCATGCATGTATGTGTGTAGGGGAAGAAGGGTCATGCTTCCCTTCATCCTTCCAGGTATCTTAGCAGCACAGATAGCCTTGCCTACCAATACACATGCATTTTGCTAAAGCAATACATGGAATCTCTGACAATAAAAAAACTTTTCTGTGCTCCGAGGCGATAGTGGCTGATTAAAATCAGGTTAATAGAGTACTGGGGAAGGGAACTGACCCTGATGTTGAAGAAAGGTGCCCTCTAGTGGACTATTGTGTTTTTTAATCTGTTTGGAATAGGATTATGAAACAAAAATAATGTTAAAAGTACGATACATTGTCTTACTAACATTTCAATAATATATTTAATGACTGTAATATAAATACATAGGTCTTCAGCTACATTAGTAAATGTATGTATATATAAAGGTTACACAAATGCTAATTCATCCAAAGTTGCAATCTAGGCCATCTTTGAAGGTTCTAGAGTTGAGAAAACTTTGGATCAAATCAAAGACCTGGTTCTGGGCTTGACTGCACTTCTTATTAGGTGTATTTCCTTGGGCTACTGCTTCAGAGCTGTCAGCCTCTATTTTCTAATCTACAATATGAATTGAGTTATAAACTGCCCCTGTCCCCCACTTTCAGGCTGTCAGATGGCTGTCTTTTTATAACAATTTCATTTCATATCATGAGGTTTCCACACCAGCAATACAAAATAATATAACAATAATATATTATATATAGCATTGGGTGAGTCAACAAAAAAAATTAGATTTCAATTGAAGGTCTTCCTTATAGAAATTTAATGACAGTAAAGGTGATGAGTTTGTTTTTAATTTTGACATTGATCATGGACATTTCAAAAACTAAACACACTAGATCATGAGTTCATTATGAAAACTGAATTTAATATGAAAATCAGGGCCGGGCGCGGTGGCTCAAGCCTGTAATCCCAGCACTTTGGGAGGCCGAGACAGGCGGATCACGAGGTCAGGAGATCGAGACCATCCTGGCTAACACGGTGAAACCCTGTCTCTACTAAAATACAAAAAACTAGCCAGGCGAGGTGGCGGGCGCCTGTAGTCCCAGCTACTCGGGAGGCTGAGGCAGGAGAATGGCGTAAACCCGGGAGGCGGAGCTTGCAGTGAGCTGAGATCCGGCCACTGCACTCCAGCCCGGGCGACAGAGCGAGACTCCGTCTCAAAAAAAAAAAAAAAAAAAAAAAGAGAAAATCAGAGTTACTATTTAAAAAATATTTCTAGTGTTTCTATTTTTAAAAAATGATTTTGTAGGATAAAGTAAAATAGTAATGAAAAGAAACAATTTACATAGCATACCTTTTCTGAAAATGTGTTTTCCTGGTATGTCACCCTACAGTTTGGGCTGAAATGTTATCTTCTTCTTACCACAGCTTTTTATGTTTCTTACCACAGAAACATAAAATTTATGACTAAACTGTTAACATCATCTCTAAGGAGCTATTAAATTTGTCAATGGTCCCTAAATCTTTTTTTCTTTTTTAAATACAGAGGTAGTGTTGAAATGCTATTGCTATTAGTTATAAAGAAATTTCGTACTTAGGAGTTTCCTTAGGTCTGTTCTCTGACCAGCTTTTCTAGGGCGAGTTAAGCAGCAACATGGACTGTTCTTACATCCTTTCTCATTTTCATTCTCTCAGAAGAGAGATTCAAGTTATTTTAGTCATTTGAATAGTAGAACAAACACTGCTCTAAAAAGTTTTCTGAAGTATAATAAAAGTGCCAGAAAAACATTTAATGAGCTACTTAACTTGCTTTATCCTAAAGCTATTGAATTAAGAAAGCTTCCCATCTTTTAGAAGCAAGTTATTTCAGAATTATAAAGGTACCGATCAGGAAATTATGCTACTCCCAACACATGACAATAGGTAAACTCATTCTCAGTGAGAAAGGTTAAAATCAGTCACAGATGATTCCTACACAGTAAAATTAATCTGCACATTAATCTCAACTCTTCTAAAACCCTCCAATTTAAACCAGTTTTCCTTGGTGAATAGCAAAGACAGCCTCTTTCAGACACATAATTTGGGCCCAAATTTCACTTGTTGAAAGTGCTGGGGCTTTTTTATTATTTACCAAGAATGTCAGGATAGAAATGAGCAGTCCTTTTGAGTTTCAGCATCTTAGATAAACCTACCTCATTCCAACATCTCTCTTCTCCCCTTATCTGAGATGATGCTAAGGGACTTTAGGGTTGGTTTGTTTTCACTCTTGACATTCAATCAAATTTTTAAAGTCTACGAAAATAAACACCATCCACCATACCCAAATACCCACACTTGCTGTCTTCTCATGGCCTCTGATTTCCAGCATAACTGTGAGGAAGAGCAACTGGCTGAAGAAGTACACATTTGCATGGCAGATGTCAGTGGAAACTTGTACTGATAGTTGAAGCTACTTGGCTGTGTTTGGAGATGTTTAAAATCAAATTTATTTTCCAAAGGACAGAAGGGATTTCTGCAGCAGAACTGTCACTACAACCGAAGCCATCAGAACTTTGACCCTAATTTCAGATGGCACAAATTTAGACCCACTCACTCACCTGGCTGCCCCGATTCGATCATTTTGATGGTTTCAAGCTCCTTGATTTAGTTCCCAAAGTGATACAAAAAATTAAGGGCTTGCCCTTAATTAAACCTTACCCTTTGTGAATTAAAAATACTTCTAAAAACATAATCAGATTTTGTCACATCTTGGTTTAAAACTTCTCGGTTTTCCACAACATTTAGGATAAAATCCTAAATCTCTAGTGCTGTTATCCAGCATTATGTTATTGGCCCCGATCTACCCTCCTGACTTCTTTGCACCTCTCAAAAAACCTTGCTCACACAGCTCTAGGTACACTGGTGGCCTTTGAGTTTTCTGGAAAAGCCAAGCTCATGCCTGCAACTGCCTCAGGGCCCTCACACCAGCTGTTTCTCAACCCGTACACACTCTGCCTTCACCTGAGTCACCTCTCTTGCTTAAAGTTGGAGGCTTTTCCTTAGCCCCCTGTCTAAATAAGGTCCTGCTTTAAATTCACTTAGCATACTGTTTTTTTTCCTCTAATTTGTGGGATTTGTAACGTTGATTTGCTCCACTAGATTGCATGCTCCATGAGAGAGCAAGGGCCATATGTATGAAGTCGACCATTGCCCACTTAGCATCTGGCACAGTGCCAGGCATATAGTAGGTGTCCAAAAGATATTGGAATAAATGAAATTCTCGAGAAGTTCTCTCACTTTAGGGCCTTGGGATCGAGGGCAGGAGTGTGCCTGTGACCAGCTGTCATTAGTTCTACTGACTACCTATGGGAAAGCTGGTCAAGTGGCCACTCGCTCACCTCAAGACAATGACTGAAGCTCTCCTGGATGCTAAGTGACTGCCAGCTTGTGAGCTAAGCCTGGCAAGGCCTTTGGGCTGCACTTCCGTCCTCACTGTGAGCTGTGGCTTGGGCAGGCTCAAAGGGCCCACTCACTCTGCAGATGTGCCTCAGGGACAGGGCTGACTGTGCCAGCTGAACTTGAGGGCAAAAGAATCATTTACAGCTTCCCAGGTAAGGCTAACACTTACTCAATTGCAATAACTAGATGCCCCAATTTAATAAAATTAGTTATGAAGAAAAAAAAAAAGCCTAGATTTTTTTTTTTTTTTTCCTTTTCTCAATTTGCCACCTTATGTGATAAATTTTTAGTTCCGGGGATAGCCCAGTAAAACAAGTAAATAACTTAATACTGCCAACTGTACACTCCAAAAAAGTCTATTGGTAAGTGTAAAAAGTCAGAATTCTTATATCTAAAGAAGAATAAAAGTATCTCAATTAGTTTTCCAATCAGAGAATAGAAGGCAAAATGACGAGTAGGAAGACAAACTGGGTTTCTGAAAGACATACTTTTAAATTTGCCTGTCTACTATGGAGGTTTAGGTGAGCGAAAAAAGTAAATAAAAAAGAAAAGAAAAAGAAAAAAGGAGCATATTTGTTTTCTTAGAGGAAAATAAACAAATAAAAATGACAGTTAAAACCAAGAAACAACATACAATTTAAGCTGTGGTTTTCCAAAAAGTATTCTAATGTCTGAAGAAGAAATTGTGGATGTGGTGTGAGTCTCTCTCTAATCCAAATGCTGTCCCTCTAGGAAATATTTGCTGTTTTATATTACAGCATCATTACTGTGATTCCCACATTAAATAACTACTAAACTTTCAGTACTCCAGGCACTTGGTTGCCTGTCAAGGTGATAAATTAATTCTGAATCCGGGTCAAGAGTACATAGAGTACAGGTCTGGCCCTGCTGAACCTGGAAAGCCTGTGTGGACTCTTCATTTAGCATTAGTCACCATAATCTAAGTTTGATGGCTATATCTGTGTAGGGAGTTTGTTCTTCCCAGCTGGTGAGTGGAATGAGGCCAGTATGCCGTCTGTCCAGATAAATGACAAATGACGATCCAGTCTGGTATGCATGCCTGCCCTGACCATGTTCTCTCTTTCCTCATCTCAAGGCTACAGTTCTTGGACGTACACATTGGAGGAAACAGATGTCTCCTGTAAAATTAACAAGAGCACTTCTACATCCAGGTAAGAAATGCTCTAAAGGAAGAATTCAATGCTCTGTTTGGCATGAATAATAATAATTCGGTCAAGCTTCACTTGAAGCTAAAATAACTTTCAGATTTTCAACGTATTAATATGGGGGGTAATGACAATAAATGAACAATCTTTCTGAAAGAGATGATTTTTTTCTGCTGAAAAAATATGATTAAAAATTGGGCATTCATAGGGGTTTAGATGTACTCAATTATTTTCTTGTTTACAAAGGATATGGTTAAGGTGTTTTCCATTACTTTCAAAATATCCTTCATCCTAAATGTTGACACATGAATGGGATGATAAATCAAATTACCTGACTGTCCCGTGGTCATGTTTTACCAGTTACTTAGTTTTTAGGGGTTAGAATGGGCACTTTGCAGGGCCCAGTGCAAAATGAAAATGGGGAACCATTGTTAAAAAATTAAGAATTTTAGGGTGGCAACAGCAGAACATTAAGCCAAGAGCAGGGCCTTTCAAAGCCTACAGAGGTCACATACCCATGAAGCCTGTCAAAGGTGGGCAGATGGAAGTAGAGAGAAACCAGACATACAGTCATTTATGTCAAGAATTACATAGGTTCTCAGTCTGGGAAGGAAAAGGCATCTGTGACTTTTAGCATGCAAATACCAATGGAAAGACAACTTCCCTTCATAGGAGGGGAAATTCAAGAGGGAGCTGAGGGAGGAGAGGAGGAAACTGACCTGTACCAAGCACCACTGCTAGGCCCCACGCTGGCCCTGACATTGTCATTATTTGTCCTTGCTCCAACACTAAGCTCTATCATAGGATTAACTCCACACTATAGAAGAGGAAGCTAACTGAGGTCGTTGATGAGTTTAAGCCTAATTGCTTCAAGTTTAGAAAAAGCAGGTTAAGAGATGCAGGCACTGTAGGACACCTGCGGGGTATTCTGTAATTTTCAAGGAGGTTTCCCTCATGACCCTCATCCTCTTCATAAGACCACCTACCACCTATTGCTGTCAGTCCAAAAACCCAGAGATCTTGTTCTGATTAAGAACTCTTGCTTCTCATACTAGCAGCCTCAACTCTACTGTCTGTCTTAGAGACCCCATCAAGCTTCAACTTAAGGTACTTCTTACTCCAATTTATACTCTTCAACTCCTCATTCACCTTATTCACTCTCCTTCTCATATGGCTCTGTCCAACCCTCTCTGGCCAACTCCTATTCCTCCCCAAGTCCATCATAAACCCTTTCGGTGGGCCCTCTCTTATAAGCATTCTTTTCACTGTCTTGCTCTAACAGAGCCTGAAGGCACTGCCTTCTCCTATGGCTCTCAAGCGGTGGCTGTTTTCTCTTCCACCTCCCTCTTGCCAAATGGCCTGTTGGATGAGTAGGTGCCTTCCTATTCACTCTCTTGCTTGCAAACAATTGTCTGTCCTTCCTAACACCCTGCTCTGAATCTCCTACCTGCAGACTGCTGATACCAACACCAGTTAGCCCTCCCAGTTGCAGTCACCTATTCCTCCCCAGATTACTCTGCCTCATGCCTTGAAGAGTCATTTTCCAATGTTAGTTCTGTTACTAGGTTGGTGCAAAAGTAGTTGCGGTTTTTGCCATTGGAAGTAATGGCAAAAACCGCAACTACTTTTGCACCAACCTATATAATTCCTGGAAATTTCCATGTCTGTTAGATGGTCCCTGCAAAATTTTGGCCTGTAAATTCCATCTTCTTCCATTCCATCTCAGTTATACCTGTTCCCATGGCCATATCCTACTTTGCCATTACCAACAACTTCATGCCCTCCATAATTTTGTCTTCAAGCCTCCCATTCTCCAACAGTCTTCATTGTCATTCCAGCTCATTCTTTCTAACTACTCTTAATCCAATAATTCTTCCATTGCACTAGGCCTTATACCCCACGTACTGTCCACTTTCACCATTCCGTACTCTCAGGGTGTCCTTTCTTCTCTCTCTGTGTCTTAGATTCCCTGACCTATCATTGCAACCCCTAACTCAATCACTTCATCTCACTTGCCCCCTCACTTCATATTCACTTGGTTAAATCCCACCTGTGGATAAATTCAGCTGTTTCCTACTCTGTGCCTGCTCTCAGCTGACATATGTGGCTGGAGAAAAATATACAGTGTCTCCCCTTATTTGCCATTTTGATTACCCACAATCAACAAAGTTCCAAAAATATTAAATGGAAAATTCCAGAAGTAAACAATTTATAAAATTTAAATTGAGTGCCATTCTAAATAGCATGATGAAATCTCACACCATCCCGCTCTGTCCCATCCAGGACTGAATCATCTCTTTGTCCAGCACATCCACACTGTCTACAGTCCCTGCCTGTGAGTCACTTAGTAGCTGGCTTGGTGATCAGATGAACTGTCGCAGTATCACAGTGCTGTGTCCAAGTGATCCTTATTTTACCTAATAATGGCCCCAAATGAAAGAGTAGTGATGCTGGTAGTTCGGATATGCCAAAGAGAAGCTGTAAAGTGCTTCCTTTAAGTGAAAAGGTAAAAGTTCTTGACTCAATAAGGAAAGAAAAGAAAATGTATGCTGAGGTTGCTATGATCTACAATAAAACCAAATCTTTTATCTGTGAAATTGTGAAAAAGGAAAAATAAATTTGTGCTAGTTTCACTGTCATGCTTCGAACTGCAGAAGTTACAGCACAGTGCATAAGTTCTTAGTTAAGATGCAAAGGCATTAAATTTATGGGTTGAAGACATAAACAGAAACATGTTTCAGTTGATGGCAATTGCGTTCAGTACTATCCATGGTTTCAGGCATCCACTGGGGGTCATGGAATGTGCCTTGGTGGATAAGTGGGGATGACTGTAGGATCACACTAACTGATCTCATTTAAATTCATGACCACTAACCTCAAGCGTGCCCTCAGCACTGCCTGGCCTCTCTACATTTTCCCAGTCTGTTTACTCCCACATTCTCCTAGACAACCACAAAACTCCTTGAAAGACTTGTCCAGACTTGCTGTCTACGATTTCTCTCTCCCCTTTATTCTCCTTTGAACACCTTCCAATCAGGCTTTTGTCTTCACCATGCTACATCATCCTAAATCTTCCTCATACTAGATCTATGAGCAACATTCAACATAGCTGGCTTCCAAGACAACGTTCTCTTCTGGTTCTTTTCCTTCATTAAAGGCCCCTCCTCTGCTCATCCCCCATTTCTTCTACTTTTACCCACTGGAGCTGTAGTCACTAACTACATGTGGCTAATTAAACTGAATAAAATTAAAAATTCCATTTCTCAGTTGCACTAGCCATGTTTTAAGTGCTCAACAGCCACATGTGTCTAGCGGCTGTTGTATTGGACAGTGACGATAGAGAACATTTCCATCTTGGAAGAAAGTTCTATTGTATAACACTACACTACAATATCCAAGGCTCAGTCCTTGGAGTTCTTCTCAATCTAAACTCACTTTCTGGGTAGTGTCATCCATTCTCTTGGCTAGTCACTCATACCTCTAGCCTGGACCTTCTTCTGAACTCCAGACTCCTTTATCCAACCACCTACTCCTCATTTCCACTTGCATATTTAACAGGTATCTTAAAGGTATCATGCCTAAAAAATAAACTCCTGATCTCTCCCAACCCTGACCTCCTAACACTCTTGCACCCACAATCTTCTTTTCTTACTTTTCTTCAGATTTCAGTTACTTTACTTCCCACTCCTAGAAACTAAAAATCATTCCATTTCAGACAGAATGAAAGTTAAATATTTTAAAATATTCTATACCATATTGATAAACTCATTTGAAAATATATACATATATATTTTTCTTTAAGGATTTGTGTGTAATCATAATTTGTAGAAATTTTAATCATTTCATCTCACAGGAAGAAATTATAATTTCAAGTGTTTAGGCTTGGTGTCTGATTTATCCTTAAGTGGAATAAGTTCCTAATACTTATTTTGATTAAGGTAGGGTTGTGGGGGATAGGGGGTGGGTTGTAAGAACACCTTTATTCTAGAATTGGTTTTGCTCCCTTATCCCCCAAATCACTTTAAATTACAGAATTAACTTTAGGGTTGTTCTTTTGGGGTCATAGAAGTCTTTTTTTCAGAATGTTCACCAGGTGTTTGGTCAGAGGGGTGGGAAAAGCCAACAGCAGAGTTCTCCTGGTTGCCAGGTGTGTGAGCCTGGTAACCTTGTACAGCTTTCATTCAAGTCTATGTGATCCCCCCAAAAACTGCCAGAAATATCTGGCCAATCCCAACCAAGATCAACTCTGGCTCTGGGAGACATGGCTCCCAGGATCTGGTTACCTGAGCCATCTGGCCTGTGGCTGGGAATATCATGCAGGAATGAGCTGGGGGCTAACCCTCATCCTCTGAGGGCTACACCTCACCTAAGGATGACAGGAAGGCAAAAGCACCTGCAGAAGAATCTGTGGAAGGTCCCAGGTACTAGCTCAGCCACCTGGTGCCTTCCCTTAGGCTTCTGGACTGCAGTACAAAGAATGGAAGTCAGATTCTAGATAGACTGCCTGGTCTAGAGTCAGGGCTTAATCAAGAGGACAAACTATTATTATCTCTGCACTTTCCAGTCCCCATAAATTCCTTTGAAAATTAAAGATTTCTCTGCTATGAAAACATCCCTTGTGAAGCAGTTTAGGGAAGGGGAAATGTTTTTTAAACTGGAGCCACTGGTGACCAGAACATGCAAGTGACAGCCAAACAGATAAAGAGCAGAGCCATTTACTTTTAGTAGTGATGCTGGGCTTTTTTCTTTCTGTTTTTGTTTTGTTTTGTTTGCCTCAGAAGATTTACATATATGGGTTGGGGAAGGTACGCGGTTTTAAAATATGTCCCTAAATTCTTTGATATTCTTCCCTTGAAAAGGAGAGCTTAATGCCCTTCCCCTTAAGTGTGGGCTGGATATAGTGACTTTGTTCTACAGAAACAAAAAGCAGAAGTGACATATCTGCTACCACAGAGGCTAGGTCAAAAGAAGCACAGCAGCTTCATCCATCCATCTCTTTCTCCCTCTCTCCCTCTCCTCCAAACTCCCACACTCTTCCTTTCTCTCTGATCACCAGCACTGGGGGAAGTTATCTGCCACATCATGAAAACACAACCAGCCCATGGAGAAGGCCACGTGGTGAGGAATTGAGGGCTCCAACCTCTAGCCATGTGAATGAGGAGGACCCTCCAGCAGCCCCAGTCAAGCTTTCAGATGACTGCAGCCCCAATGCACATTCTGCCTAAACTGTCATGAGAAATTCCGTGCCACAAACACCAGCTAAGCAGCTCTGGGATTCCTGATGATCAGAAATTGTGAGACAGTAAATGTTTGTTGTGTTAAACTGTAGTAAACTATTATTTATACAGCAATAGACAACTAAGACAGAGGGTAAGGATCAAATAGTTAATTTTTGTCAACTAAAATTAAGAACTTGCAATATATAATTTTATTAATGTACAAAAGCCAAATGCTGTCAAAAAAGAAAAGGAAGAGGACCTGTGATGTGACCATGGACTAGAGCAGGGTCTCCATGCTGGACACAGCTGACCCTTGCTCTGTGACCTTGGGCAGGCTGCTCCAGCAAGTGCTGCTTGCAGAATGAAGGCTGCAGGAGATCAGGAGTGCAAAACCCCTGGCACAGCTCCTGGTGCTGATAACAGCACAGCAGTGCTGGTGGCAGGGGCAGTGGTTCCTTGCCCCAGGCTTCCCTGCAGTCACACAAAGGCTCTGCTGCTGGCAGGTGGCCCCACTGACCCTGCAGATTCCCAGGCAGTGCTCTACCACGGCTCCACACTGCCCCTTCCTGGGGAAGACGACATGAAGCTGAGGCGTTTAGTAAATCCCAGAAGGGAGGTAGGGGAGAGAAGCTGGTGACAAAACATCAAGAGGTTTCCAAGTGATCAATGCTGCACTTTGCCTGCTCTTTTCTACTTTGAATCTCAGAGTGTTATTGTCCCCGCTTTAAAGTCTACCCAACTATTGTTAACAGCTTTTCAACCACTTTCTCTCCCCAGAACTTTCGCATTAGGCACAGCACTCTGGGGCCATATGAGAAGAGCATAGAAGGTGCTACCTTGGTGTAAAATGCCTTCTTCATGTACATCATTTGAGGATGCATGAAACTTCCACACCACTGAAGCATACGCCTCGATCCACACGCCTGTCCTGCTTGGGTGTAAGATATGTGGGCTTTGTGAATGCTCCCTGGCTGATTATTGTGGAGGGGGCTGCTGTCTGACTTGAGGGTCTACCTCTAGGCTTCAGTCTACTGCAGCTGCTGATGACCTGTCTCACCATTGGATAAATGAAAGGGGACTGAATGTTTATTTTTAAGTTTGGGTTTTGGGCTGTACCACACTGTAGGTGGATATGTGTAAAAAGGAAAATCAAAACAATGAGGGTCCTAGGGAGGGTCTGGGAAACCTACTTTATTCCCAAGGCCGCTCAAACCAAGGTCGCTCAAGCCAAGGCTTAGACTTGGAGCCTGTGACTGGCAGGTCTTGCACACAGTAAGAATACAGCGACAAAAGCACAATGAGGAATTTCACCAGAAGGTAACAGGTGACACTCCATTCCTTCTCTGTTGTCGAAAAAAAAAAAAACACTAGCTGAAAAGTATTAATCTAGTCAGTACTTGGCCAAAGGGTCCCATGGGTTAACTTTAATCTAATCTAATTAGTAGAAGAAGGTATTCTTTTTTTTAGTAATCCATGAGGAAAAACAAGCCAAAGTTCAGGCATTTTAAAAAGTCAGCTACAGAGGTACAGATACGGGCAAACACCCAGAATGGCCACACAAAATTGAGGAAACTACTTTAAACCCAGCTAAGCGCTCAAAGTGGTTCTCTTTCACTGGAAACCAGATGCAATTCAGTGTTCAGGTTGCTTTATACCACACTGAAGTCATTAGAATCTGCTCAGTGCTGCTTTCGTGGACAATGCACCTCCCCTCAACCCTGCCACCTGCAGCCCGCCACCCCATCCCATTGCTTGCTTTTCTCCTTCAGACTTCACCAGTCATGCAAAGCAATCATTCTTAGTGTGCAAAAGAAAATTCTTTACCTAAGTATTGGTTATATTTCTGATGTTGATGGGTTGCTATTAGCTTAGTTTTATTCATCATAGGTATTTAATTCCTTCATTTAATCGATGCATATTTATTAAGCACTTGAGATAAATGCAAGTATGGTAACAGGCGCAAGGAATACAGAGGTAAGACACATTCCCAGCCTTAAGGCAAAAATAGACACATAAACAAAGAATTATACTATATATCATATTTATATTATTTATTTATAGCCCAACATATGTAATTGGTTAGGGGGGTCAGGAAGCCTGGGGGTCAGGAAAGATTTTCTGGAGTAGGTGACGTCTGAGTTCTGCGTTTCAGTGATAAGTAGGAATTAACTGAGCAAGAAAGAGATAGAGTAGACAAAACAAAGGGTACCACAAAAACAAAGGCATGGAAGCTAGAGACAGCATGAGTTAGGCAGGTCAGCAGACTGATTTTGTTAGAGTACAAGGGAGTGATGAGAAATGAGACCAGAGGTCAGCAAGGCTGATACGGGAGTTATTTAATGCTGAATTTAGGTTAGGCTTTACCCTAAGGAAGTCATTACAGTGTTTGAGAAGGAGACACACTTGAATAGGCAGTCAGGTAGGTAGACTAGGGGAGGGGCTTAAAGAGTTCAGGATCACAGGCAGAGGCCAGGCTGGCTCCACTCTGTAATCCTAGCACTTTGGGAGGCTGAGGCAGGAGGATCACTTGAAGTCAAGAGTTTGAGACCAGCCTGGGCAATAAAGCAAGACCTCCGTCTCTATGAAAATTAATTTGTAAAAAGCCAGATGCTGTGGTGTTTGCCTGTAGTCTTAGCTACTTTGGAAGCTGAAGCAAGGGGATCCCTTGAGTCCAGGAGTTTGAGGCTGCAGTGAGCTATGACTGCACCACTGCACTTCAGCTTGGGTGTCAGGGCATGATCTGTCTCAAAAATGGATAAGTAAAATACATTTTTTAAAAGGACCAGAGGCAGGCCTCACAGTGGCTCTCACCTGTAATCCCAGTACTTTGAGAAGCCAAGGCAGGTAGATCACTTGAAGTCAGGAGTTCAAGACCAGCCTGGCCGACATGATGAAACCCTGTCTCTACGAAAAGTACAAAAATTAGCCTGGTGTGGTGGCATGTACCTGTAATCCCAACTACTTGGGAGGCTGAAGCAGAAGAATCACCTGAACCTGGGAGGCAGAGGTTGCAGTGAGCTGAGATTGTACCATTGCACTCCAGCCTGGGCGACAGAGCGAGATGCTGTCTCAAATAAATAAATAAGTAGGACCAGAGGCAGAGAGACTATGTTGAGGTTAAGGTGAGAGTTAATAGCATTTGCAGAATGGGGGTGGCATCTGGGATGGGAAGGGGAGTGATCTGAGACACACTTGGAAGGTAAATTGACAAGATTTGGTGACTGATGGGTTATGGGAAATGAAGACCAGGTAGGAATCATGGGTGTGTTCCTGGAGACCACCACCATCATCTGAGGTGGAGAGAACTGGCATAGAAGGGGAGAAGATGATGATGAGTTACTTTTGAACACAGTGCACTTGAGAGGGTTTAAATGCTCTGTCTTCAAAAGGTAAAGGAGTATATATGGTAAACTTAACTGTGGTCTAAAACAAAGGTGGAGAATGTTGTTGTTAATGGTGACATCACTAATGCATCATAGCACTCCTATTCCCACAGCCCAGACACACCTTCTGCATCCTTTTCAACATATTGTTTCAACCCCACAAGGTGTCAACTATAAGTTCCAACACATGATGGCTACTACTGTTCGAATGGAGAGTGTATGCCTTGGAAAGCCACATTTCTCCCCAGTCTAAAAGCTTGACTGAATAACACTCTTTAAAACATACATGTCTTGAACACAGATTTGGATGTATCCTTGAAGTAAATTATAGCTTACCAAATGTGTATTTGTGTAAATAACCAAAAACACATCAATCATGAGCACCAGCGTCATTGGGAACTCTTCTGATATTTCTGGGACTGCTAACTTGGTTTAAGGTTAGGGCAGTGCAGACCATGGTAATCAATAGAGTCTAATTTGACATTTATTGACTGTCCATTATGGGATGGGACAGGGCTTCTCCATATGACTCCAGCAAGATCCAGGCTTATTAACGCTCCATGGAGGGTGTTGGCAGCAAGAAGTCTTCTTGATGGGTTGAGATGATTTGGATTACACCCCCTCCTTAAGGAACTTGGAAGGAAGAGCAACATACAAAAGACTGAGAAATCCTCAGAAATCAATTTAACTTAGTTTGGCCTAGTGTCACCCAGACTTACTTGGCCATGAAATCCTCCTGTCACATGACACTCATGAAGAGCCCCAGAAATTAGGATCATTTCAATCCTCAAAGCATACTCATTTTTCAAACGAGAAATACAAGCTCTAGAATAACAAAGCCACAAAATTGGCAAAGGAGATCTAAAATCAGATCTTCCAGTTCTAGCCTCTGGGCCAAATTCATAGGACAGTAAGCAGTGAAGATCAGAGCTGATACCTGGGCTACACACCCACTTGACAAAGCAAACATCGGGGTCCCGGCAGTATCCCTACTCGGCAATATGTGGGGTACATGGGCCAGTACATGGGCCAGCTACAGCTTTCTGAGGGGTCCCCATCAGGGCTGACAGCTCATCCTGTCTTTCAAAGTCCACTACCATTGCCCTTTTCTTTTGTAGCCACTATAAAACACTACTCCGTTTACTTTCTGCTACACCCACGAGAGGAATTCTGGCCTTTGGGCATTTCCTGTTGCCTAGAAACCTTATAGATCATTGGGTGCAGGAAGCTGACCCTCTGGTAGAGATTCACAGGCAGGAAGTTTATTCAGAGTACTCTGGGGCAACACCTGTGAGGGAATACAGGCAGTAAGACAGGGCAGAGGGAGAGGCTGGATTCTCTGATGCAGCTGCAAACAGAGGCCTGACTGATCCAGGAGGATGCTCTGCAATGGGGCAGGGCCTTCAAAGTGGATCCACGAAGGGCCAGGCCTTCATGTCCCAGCATTAACCTGTCTTTGGATATGGGTTGCTCCTGCTCCTACCTTGGGCATCCTAGTTCTCCTCAACCACAGGCAATCCCAAAGAGGGTCTCAGCTGAGCACTGTCAGTTGCCAACATTACCAGCAGCTGAGAAGGAAGTCCTTCCCTCCTGGAAGCAGGTGGAGGGAGTGCTGTAGATCTGGGCTGCCCGACAGCATCTTCTGCATTGCTCAGGGCATGCTTCCCACTCAACTCTCAGGTCTGGATAGTTGTCTGCTTTCTATAGATGCTACTAGAATCTAGAGTCTGGGCTGTGGCCTCCATTATATTAACCCTAACTTTACTATGCTTCATATTAGTTTTATCTTGGTACCTATAAAGCTTTCCAAAAGTTTTATATTTCTCTTGTATCCTAGCAGCGTTTCAGGAAGTGATCAATAATCAATACGGATGTAGAGGAAAGAGTAAGAGATTTGGAGCCTGAACTCCTAATTTTATTTCTTTTTCTTTTCTTTTCTTTTCTTTTTTTTTTTTTTGAGATAGGGTCTCACTCTGTTGCCCAGGCTGGAGTGCAGTGGCGTGATCGGTCCTCATTGCAGCCTCAAACTCCTGGCCTCAAATGATCCTCCCACCTCAGCCTCCTGAGTAGCTGGGACCACAGGTGCACACCACACCTGGCTAATTTTTAAACCTTTTGAAGAGACAGGGTCTCCCCAGGTTGCCCAGGCTGGTCTCAAATTCCTGGGCTTGGGAGAGCCTCCTGCCTCCTGGGCTGAAGAGATCCTTCCAAAGTGCTGGGGTTACAGGTGTGAGCTACTGCACTCAGCAATCACAGAACTGCCACTTATGGATGTATACAATTACACACATCACTTAATTTCTGTGAATCTTAGTTTCGTGATTTATAATATGGGAATTTTAAAAAGCCCTATTTTACCCAAGCTCCAGTGTTACTGTGAGAATAACAAGATGGTGAATTGAAAATGCTTTGTAAAGTAAAAAAAAAAAAAACTAGAGCCAGTGTTTCACAATAGTGAGTACAAAATAGATAGCTGCTATGTTTGGATATGGTCAGCTCCCTCCAAAACTCATGTTGAAGCTTGGTCCCCGACGTAATGGTGTTGAGAGGTGGTGGAACCTTTAAGAGGCATTTGGTTGAGGAATCTACCCTCAGAAAGGGATTAATGCATCTCTTAGTCACTGAGAGAGCAGGCTGTTATAAAGCAAGGCTGCCTCTCATGTTTTGTCCCTTTCTGCACACTCCTGCTTTCCCTTCTGGTTCTTGGCCTTTCTCTGCCATGTTGTGATACAGCATAAGGCCCTCACCCGAACCTGAGAAGATGGCAACGCCATGCTTCTTGGATTTCCCAGCTTGCGGAATTGTGAACCAGACAAACCTCTTTTCCTTATAAATTACCCAGTCTCTCAGGTATTCTGTTATGGCAACAGAAAATGAACTAAGACAACACCTATTAAAGGAAAAAAAGATTGAGCCAATCCATGTAAAACTAGGTGTAAATTCCTTTTGCTAATAATGCTTATAAAAATCCAAGTGAATTTACAAAATATAAACAAAAATAGAATACAATTAATTTCTTTTTCTTTTTTTCCGAGACGGAGTCTTCCTCTGTTGCCCAGGTTGAAGTTCAGTGGCACCATCTCGGCTACTGCAAGCTCCGCCTCCCAGGTTCATGTCATTCTCCTGCCTCAGCCTCCCGGTAGCTGGGACTACAGGCGCCAGGCACCCGCCACCATGCCCGGCTAATTTTTTTTTTTTTTTGTATTTTAGTAGAGACAGGGTTTCACCATGTTAGCCAGGATGGTCTTGATCTCCTGACCCTGTGATCCACCCTCCTCAGCCTCCCAAAGTGCTGGGATCACAGGCTTGAGCCACCATGCCCAGCCGAATACAATTAATTTCAGTTAACAATACTGATTATTGTGCCAGATGACGTTGTTTTATTGGCTTATACACATACGGTACTGACTGTAAGGACAAGGTTCATTTGGACTGGATATGCATGCCATGTAATAATTTGGTTTTCTCCATTGTTTCCACTGTGAAACTGTTCATTTACACAATGCACCATTTGGCCTTCACATAGAAATATCATTTACATATATTAAGTACACCTCCACTTGTTTAAATTTTCCATTTTATTTGGTCATAAGAATATGTATCATGATTTCAGTTTGGCCTTATATATCAGAAATTCCATGTAACAGTGACTTGAACAATTAGGAGCAAAAGAAGTGCAAGACTTATGCATGGAAAACTACAGGCCGGGTGCAATGGCTCACATCTGTAATCCCAGCACTTTCGGAGGCCAAGGTGGGTGGATCACTTGAGGCCAGGAGTTTCAGACTAGCTTGGCCAACATGGTGAAACCCTGTCTCTACTAAAAATACAAAAATTAGCCAGGCATAGTAGCATGTGCCTGTAATCCCAGCTACTCAGGAGGCTGAGGCACGAGAATCACTTGAGCCTGGGAGGCAGAGGTTACAGTGAGCCGAGATCACACCACTGCACTTCAGCCTGGGTAACAGAGCGAGACTCTGCCAAAAAAAAAAAAAAAAAACAACAACCTACAAAACATTGCTAAGAGAAATTAAAGAAGATTTAAATAAAGGAATTGGAAGACTCAGTATTATTAAAATAGCAATGCCCCTCAACGTGATCTATAGATTAAACATAATTCCTATAAAAATTCCAGCAGGCTTCTGGGCAGGAATTGGCAAGCTGATCCTAAAATGTCTATGGAAATGCAAAGGACCTAGAAAAGCCAAAACAATCTTAAAAAAGAACAAAGTTGGAAAACTTAGACTTCCCAATTTTAAAACTTACTATAAAGCTACATTAATTAAGACTGTGTGGTACTGGCATAAGGGTAGACATATAGATCAATGGAACAGAATTGAGAGTCTAGAAATAAAACTTTACATTTATAGTCCATTGATTTTTCACAAAGGTGCCAAGGTAATTCAATGGGGAAAGGACAGTCTTTTCAACAGATGGTGCTGGGACAACTGGATATCTGCGTGCAGAAAGATGAATTTAGATACCTCACACTATACATAAAAATGAACTTAAAATGAATCATATGCCAAGTGTAAAAGCTAAAACTATAAAACTTGTAGAAGAAAGTAGAAGATCTTTGCAACCTTAAGTTAGACAAAGAGTTCTTAAACACAACACCAAAAGCATAATCCATGAAAGGAAAAATTGAAAAAACTGACTTCATCAAAATTAAAACTTTTATGCTTCAAGAAACATCAGTAAGAAAATGAAAAGTAAGCCACAGTCTGGGAGAAAGTATATACA
Source organism: Rhinopithecus bieti (assembly GCF_001698545.2). Taxonomy (NCBI): domain Eukaryota; kingdom Metazoa; phylum Chordata; class Mammalia; order Primates; family Cercopithecidae; genus Rhinopithecus; species Rhinopithecus bieti. Next base: position 1,822,777 of record NW_016803114.1, read on the forward strand.
AATACTTTTTCTGGTAAAGGATTTGTATCCAGAATATATAAAAATCACTTCTAAGTTAATAATAAGACAAGCCAATTAAAAATGGGCAACAGCTGCATAGATATTTCACCAAAGAAACATGAATGGCTAATAAGCATTTGAAAAGGCGTTCAACATCATTAGTCATAAGGGAAATGAACATTAAAACTACAATGAGGCCGGGCGCGGTGGCTCAAGCCTGTAATCCCAGCACTTTGGGAGGCTGAGACAGGCGGATCACAAGGTCAGGAGATCGAGACCATCCTGGCTAACCCGGTGAAACCCGGTCTCTACTAGAAAATACAAAAAAACTAGCCGGGCGAGGTGGCGGGCGCCTATAGTCCCAGCTACTTGGGAGGCTGAGGCAGGAGAATGGCGTGAACCCAAAAAAGGCGGAGCTTGCAGTGAGCTGAGATCCGGCCACTGCACTCCAGTTTGGGTGACAGAGCGAGACCCCGTCTCAAAAAAAAAAAAAAAAAAAAAAAAAACAAAAAGGCGGTTTTATTTTTCTTGCGGCCCAGCCAGTAGAAGGAATATAATAAAAACGACACAAATAATTTTTGATAAGAATATGAAAAAACCGTAAGCCTCATACATTGCGATGGGAATATAAGATAGTATTGCTTAATTTCTTGGAAAACAGTTTGCAGTTACTTATAAAATGAAACATAAATTTACCATATGATCTTGCAATTCTCTCCTGAGAATCCACCCAAGACAAATGGAAACATACATCTGTCCAAAGATGTACTATGTATTACATGCAACATTATTCATAAGGTCTAAAATGAGAAAACAACCACATGTCATCAACTTGGAAAACAGAACCAAAATATAATACAGTGACAACAGAAATTATTCAGGTACACAAGAAGAAACTACTGATGTGTTGCTACAGCATGGAAGACTATCAAAACAGTAGTGTTAAAGGGAGAGAAGCCAGATGTAAAAGATTGCGTTCTATGATCCCATTTATATGAACATGTTCAAAAGGCAGATTTATAGACAGGCAGATCAGTGGGTTGCCTTGGCCCTGAGAATGGAGGATAGATTGGTCGTGAGCAAGAGGCAATGTTTTGGGAATAACAGAAAGGGTTCTAGTTTGTTGCCAGGATGTTGCCAAAACTATGCTTACAAAAATCACTGTACATTTAAAACAGGTGAATTTGAGGCCGGGCGCGGTGGCTTCAACCGCCTCTAATCCCAGCACTTGGGAGGCCCGAGTGGGCAGATCATGAGTCGGGAGATCAAGACCTACCTGGCCAACATAGTGAAGACCCCTGTATTAAATAAAAAATTACTGCATGGTGGGCACCCCCTGTAATCCCAGTTACTCGGGAGGCTGAGGCAGGAGAATCACTTGACCTGGGCAGAGTGCAGTGAGCTGAGATTGCACTACTGCACTCCAGCCCTGGGTGACAGGCGAGACTCCATCTTAAACAACAACAAAACAAAAAAAACCCACAGGTGAATTTTATGGTATGTAAATATATCCCTTTGGTTTATTTTTTGAGACAGGTTTCATTCTGCACCCAGGCTGCAGCTAGTGTGGTGCTATCGGCTGACTGCAACCTATGCCTCTGGCCAAGGGATACTCCTTCTTCAGCCTCCCAAATAGCTGGACTACATTTGCTGCCACCATGCCCAGCTTAATTTTTGTATGGTTTTGTAGAGACGCAGGGTTTTGCATGTATGCCCAGCTGGTCTCGAACTCCTGGGCTCAAATGATGCCACCTGCCCCAGCACTTCCAAGTGCTACGATTACAGGCATGAAGTCACTGCACCTGGGGCCATAAATCATATGTTCGAATAAAGCTATTTTAAAATTAGCTTTCCTCTTCTTTCTTTTTTGAGATGGAGTTTTGGCTCTTGTTGCCCAGGCTGGAGTGCAATGGTGGCCATCTCGGCTCACCTGTGTTGGAGTGTGAAATTGGTTCAACCACCTGTGGAAGACAGTGTGGCGATTCCTCAAGGATCTATGAACTAAGAAATACCATTTGACCAGTGATCCATTCTCAGTATATATCCAAAGGATTATAAATCATGCCTATATAAATTGGCACATGTCTGCTTTAATTTGTGGTAGTCATAATATGCAAAGACTTGGAACCAACCCAGATAACCCATCAAATGATAGGACTGATTAAGAAAATGTGGCACATATACATCATGGATAACCATGTCAGCCGAGTAGAAAAAGGATGAGTTCATGTCCTTTGTGCAGGACATGGATGAAGCTGGAAACCTATGCATTCTCAGCAAACTGATCACAAGGACAGAAAACCAAACACTGGCTTGTTCTCACTCATCAGTGGGAGTTGAACAATGAGAACAATGGACACAGCGTGGGGAACATCACACACGTGGGGCCTGTGGGGTGGGAGGCTGGGAGGGATAATTAGGGAAGAAATATCTAATGTAATGACCAGTTTTTGATGGAGTGCAGATAAAACAACAAGGCACATGTATTACCTATGTAACAATACCTGCATGTTGATGCACATGCCTTCTAGAACTTAAGTGTAATAAAAAAAAAAAGAGAGAAAGAATGAAAACAAAAATATGTTTTTTTTTTTTTTTTTTTTGAGAAGGAGTTTCACTCTTGTTGCCCAGGCTAGAGTGCAACGGTGCCACCTCGGCTCACTGCAACCTCCGTCTCCCAGGTTCATGCGATTCTCCTGCCTTAGCCTCCCGAGTAGCTGGAATTACAGGCATGTGCCAATATGCGCAGCTAATTTTGTATTTTTAGTAGAGACGGGGTAATTAGCTTAAATTTGTACATAATGAAGACAGTCACATCCTGGGCTGGTATAATGAGGGTTTTTTTGTAGTCATTAGAGACCCAGACTCCTTGTATCTTTGCCTCCACCACTGCTAGTATGTGTTCTTGCCCTCATGGTCATATCTCAACTTCCTTCCTGGCTAGATGAGGAGAAAGACTGGAGAGTGAGAAAGACATTGACCATTGCTTTTTGAACTTTTGTCTGAAATCAAATGTAGCACTGCTCTTATCAGCTTAATACCTGATATGTCCTCTATCGATCTTAAAAGTCAGCCACTTTTAAGGATCTTTCTGGGAAGCCCCATCCAATAGCTCAGACATCATGAGCTCAAACCTTGCCACATGAACATTCGTAACTGCAAGGGAGTCTGAGAACCATGGGACCATTGCTGATTCCAGTCAAATTAGGGTTCTGTTAGTAAGGTAGAGGGGAGGAATGGATATTGGATAAAGTAGTTTGAAATCTCTGGGGGTTGAGAAACACTTTTTGGTGTCAGTGTAAACACAGACAGAACCAGCATTACTTGTATCATAGAGCAGTCCTTGCTTATAAGGTGATGAACCAGAATATGCTTAATATTAATGGGTTATTATAAAAATAAAAACAAAACAATTAAATATTTAGTGCAAGCATAAGGGCTTCGGAGAAGCTATCTCTTACTCTGTTGAGAAACACTAAGCTGAACAAATGTTCCTTGTTGTTTATATTTTTATTTCTAGGACAACAACTTGAGGACTGAGACATTTGGTATAGTAAGAAGAACAGGGCTCTTGAGTTAGAAATGTCTGGATTTTAAAATTGGCCACACTGTTTAGCTATGCTTTGGACACACTGCATAATTTAGCTAAGCCTCAATTTCCTCCTCTGTACAAGAGAAGTAATACCTGCCGTACAGGGTTATTGGGAGGACTTAAGAAGACAGCAGGTGTAAACACCTGCTTGTGCATTTGCTTGTCTCCCTCATAACTCACACTGCAGTGACACAGCCCTGCCTCATGCACCAGCAAAGAACAAGTCCTCATTTTTTTCTTGGCAAAATTAAATGCTGTCCAGCTGTATTTTCCCCACATTTCTCATGCTGAGAATTTTTCCCAAGAGAATTTACCTACTTAGAGATCATCTATTCAGCACACACACACACACACACACACACACACACACACACAAATTATGATGTGGGGCAGAGGAAGCAAAACAAACAAAAACCCACTACAGATAAAATTAATACATGGAGAACAAAATTCTAAAATACTCTTATTTTGTACCCAAAGTTTTGTAATCTTCCTAATAGCTAATCTTTTTACAGAATCGGAGAGATTATGTACTTGGTACATTAAGAAAGGTAGGTGCCTTGTCAAGTGCTTGTGAAAGCAGGTTTGCAGGTAGGTTGGCTGGCATGAACCCCAGGTCATCCATTACTTGCCCGTTTATTCATACATCAGTGTGACGAAGCCAGCATGGAGCCTCTTCCATCACTTTCTCCTCGAAGCACAAATACAGGTTAAAGCAGGGGACTGTTCAAATGGGTGGACTGTGATAGACTTACAACTCTTAAGTAGTTTGCAACTTTAGTAGCTTTTAAAAGTCTCTGTTAAACACTGACTGAACAAAATCCATATTTCTGCAAGAATGAGATGTATTCCAAAGAAGGAATCTGAAGCAAAATTGTGAAATTTGTCAACTGAAATGTAGAACCAATATTTAGTATCTACCTTTATTCTCTACAAAGTAACAGAATTGTAATAATGACAATTTTGATAACACATAGCATTTAGTTTACTTAATTAGGAGACAAGTGCAGGCTGGCAAAACTGATACAATACTTTAGGACACAATGGTACAGTGTGGTTTTCCAGTCACTCTTTCTCAATGTCTGATTTTTTTTTTTTCCCTATCCCATGACCTACCTGACTGCTATGATACTTATCTGCCCATTTTTCTCCTCCCCTGTGAAAAGGGGAAAAGAAAGATGGTGCAGGCCTCCACCCCAGATCAGGTCTTACAAGCACCATGCGAGTGGAGGGCCCTGCCCAGGAAGCACTGCAGCTTCTCCAGTGAGCAGCAGCCCTGCCTGCCAAGACTGAACAACTGTCAGGATTTCTACAGCTGTGGCTGCCACTGTTCCCCAGAACTCGCCCTCAGCTCCCAGACTGAGAAATCTTCTCTGTCCTTTGGTGCCCTCCACAGCTAATGGCAGTTAAATTCTAATATTGGATTTGTGCAAAGCTTCTCCAATCCTGAGAGCTGCCACATTTCTCGCTTGAATTACAAGTCAATTAAGAGCAAAACAAAACAAAAACCTATTCTTTCTTGTCTTGAGTCATTCTATATTATAATTACCATGTTGTTGCCTTTCCTCTTTCTTCCTAACCCAAATCATGAAGCACAGGAGAAGTCTTGTTACCTGCCATGCATAGACCAAAGAAGAACCCCTTCTAACACAGCTTTGCCTACTGCTCAAAGAATTCACAGTAGCAATGTTGATCTGCTTATAATAAAAAATTCTGCTTTCTCTGCTGACCAGATAGTGGGTATTCCACAACACAAAAGAAGTTGCTCAGATGTGTATTTGGGGTTGTTGGAATATTTTCCCATTTGTATAACATGCAGTTTCAAAACACAATTGATTGCTTAGTTGTCTTATTAGGAATACAACTGGACGGGCACGGTGGCTCACGCCTGTAATCCAGCACTTTGGGAGGCAGAGGCGGGTGGATCACCCGAAGTCAGGAGTTTGAGACTAGCCTGGCCAACTTGGTGAAACCCCATCTGTACTAAAAATACAAAAATTACCTGGGTGTGGGTGGCAGGCGCCTATAGTCCCAGCTACTCGTGACGCTGAGGTAGGAGAATCGCTTGAACCTGGGAGGCGGAGGTTGCAGTGAGCCAAGATCGCTCCACTGCATTCCAGCCTGGGCGACGGAGCGAGACTCTGTCTCAAAAAAAAAAAAAAAAAAAAAAAGGAGTACAATTAGGCTGGTAGAGCTGATATTTATAAGAGAAAGCCACAGCTATGGAAGGGCAGAGGAGAGCTGAACAACAGCTGGGTCTTTCGTTTACTCATACAAGTGTTCACTAAGCATGCAGGAATTCAAGGTGAGGAGCTGGGCTCAGGCCCCACCCTCAAAAAGCACACCCTCTGTCTAGAGAGAAAGACACTGTGGATGACAATTTACAGTTGCGAAAAGGACTACAGAGTGTTCTGAAGTTGGTGCTCAGCAAGGTCAGGGAAGCCTAAGTCTTACAGTGTCTTTGGAAGACTTTCAATTAAACTCACTTATTCATTAAAGTATTTCCAGAAGTTTTAATTTGCTTACAACCTCCCTGTGTGTGAGAGGGTGTCACAGCCACTGTGATTCTCATGAAAGGTAAACCCATGCCTCTGGATTCTAGAGCCAATGCTTTCCTCAGACACTAGGGGTCAGCAGCTTCCAAGAGTTATGAGCCAGGCTAAGCGCCCCAGTTCCTTGGGTGCTGCTAGGAGTAGGTTGGAGCTGATTCTCAGAACAGCGGGTGTCTAATAGGCACTGTAGTTGCTCTTCCAACACTATTCTCCTTCTTTCAGTAACTATCTTAACTTTTATTTGAGCACCTTCAATTCCTCCTGCAAAGCCCAGGTGCTTGGGGGAAGCTGATCAGGTGGTGGGGCTTGTGGCTCATTATCCCATCCCCTGGCTCCACATATGGGTTCAAGGATAAACGTAACACCCTATTTGGGCCAATGAGATTGAGGAGAAATCTGCTGAGGATGACTGGGAAAATAGTTCCTGGCTCTTCTGAGAGAGTTCCTGGAAGTGACCTTTTTCTTTTTCTCCCTCTCCCTAGATAGTGATGAACAAACTCAAAGCCCTGGAAAGGAAAATCACTTGGCAACTGGAAGGTGTGTGGGGACAGCTGTAAATGAAACTGACTGCAAAAAACAGAGCAGAGAGGTTTAAAGAAAAAAAAAAATAACGAGGTTCCCGGTGATGCTCCACTGAGTCAATGAAACAAACACATTCTGAAGCCTTTCCTAACCAGGAGCCAACCAATCTCATCACTGTGAAGCCAGGTTAGTTTGGTTTTCCATGATTTTCATCTGACTGAAGGCATCTCAAGTATACACCGAGGGGACAAAGGCAGCAACTACCAGCAAGCTTTGGAAAATGTGGTAGCAGGTGATCTGCAAGCTACTACTTATTAAACTTTATGCCAGCTCACCCTACCCTGCTGACACCACAGCAGCAAATAAATGAGAGGGAGGGGACCCAGAACGCTTAACTGGGTAAGAAAAACTGAGTGAGGAAGACATTGGATACCCATGGCCTGCCTCTTTTCCAGTTGGCTGAGAAGCCCTTTTTATTAATTTGTTCCATTTCCTTACCATGTCCTTAGTAGTGGAAATATATTTTTTGGAAATGTACTGATCACAATTATATTTCCCTACACTGGGAGGACAAGGAGACTCCCTGCAACAGACCTTTTAAAATAATGAACCGACAAGAGAACAGGCCTCCAGTTCTAGCTCTCTGCTACCAATCTCCCTCACCTGCTCAGCCCAAATCAGGCTCTAAATCCTCAGAGCTTTAAAAGAGTGGGATTTCCTACAGTTCATTGTGGGGTTTTACCTGTAACTCAGTAAAGAATCATTGAGAGGGTGAAGGGATCCCTATTACAACTGCAGGGACCAGTGAAAGTTGACTCGACCTCTCTTCTTTCCTTAAGTCATTATACAAAAAATAAACATCAAAGCGGGGTCATTGTACTACTTTTCAAAGGTGTGGGGCCATTGTGATGCAGGGTATGGATTTGGGAGTCCAACAGACCCAAGTTTAAATCTTGGCACATCTCCTTACTAGTTGTGTGACTTTGTTTCCGAGCTTCTACATCTGTAAAATGGGAATGGATAAAGCCCACCTTCAGGTTGCTCTGAAGCTTAAGTGAAATATACATGTAATTCGTTTGGCATTTTAAAAAGTTGCTAGAATTATTATTTCAGTATTCCTCTGGACGAAGGAACACTGACAGAAGAAAACTGGGAAGTATTCAGCTCCCTAAACATTACCAATGTATACATATACTTCCCTGGGTGCATGCCGATGAAATTAGTACAAGAAATTTGAAATTCATGCCTCCCATGCAGGGTCTGTATCTACGTTAGGGAGTTCAGCCTTTTAATGGAAGTCACAAGCTTCTGAAGTAACTGCAATTTTCGACTTAGTGAAAGATCTAATTCCTTAGGTAGGTCTTATTTGTAGTGAAGCAATGTGCAAAGGAGCTGCTCAAAAAAATACAGGTTATGGTTATCTTTGCCTTTCTTTTAAAGATGTGGGCTCCTAACAATTTTTACCATTCACTCAAAAACAGGTGCTCAGAGGAAAAGTTTAGGACTTACACCCATACATCTGTTCTAGAATTCCTATCCTAGGCAAAGGACGTGGTAGGTATTCTGGAACAGAGGCTGGCATGGAGGTAATCTTTCTATATTGCATGGCTAACTTGTTTTCATTGATTCTTTCTATGGGAGACTTTATTAGTTTTTCCCCAATATGTTTTCTCCTTTTTCCTTATTTATAGAACTCCCTCGCCCTTTGCAACACACACACACACACACACACACACACACACACACACACCCCTTGTAGCTGGGCATATGGATGCTTAGGACAAGAATACATTCTCCAGCCTCTCTTGCAGCATGTGTGTGAGGTCACAACCATGTGACTAAATTCTGGCTAATTGAATTTAAGCAGAGGTGTCACGTGTGACTTCTGGGAAGTGTCCTTAAAGGAAAGGAGATGTGCTCTTCTTCTTCCCTTTCTCCTTCCTACAGTCAATTACAACACAGTAGCAGGTGTTTAAGCAGCCAACTTGGACCATGAGGCAGAAAGCCATGTATTGAGGATGAGCAGGATTGAAGAAAGAAAAAACCTTCAGTCATCTGGAACCTGCCTTAGACTTCTGACCTCCACACTTATTTTATATGCATGAGAAATAAACTCCTATCCTTTCTGAGGTCCTGGCATTTTAGGTTTTCTGTCACTTACACCTAAACCTAATCCAAACTGATACTTTGCTATATCCACTGTTTATGTTTTCTCTATTCATCATCACATGACAAGCCACTTATAAATGGAGTATGGATTCATCAGTCATTCCCATCATACTCCGAAAATCCCACTCACATCCTCCAGAATGAATTCCACCCACAGTATAACATCAGAAAGGTCACCTCTCAGACATAGAAAGAAATAGAATTTTTTTTTTTTAAACCAGGCACAAAACCCTTCTGTTTATTTTACAGAAAACCCTATCTATTAAAGATGACTGCTTTCTTCTCCTTTAGCTGGCAACTTTATGAAGTGAAGAAAATTTGCTCTAGCTGCAAGTGACACACACCTCTTAAATGCCTACTATCAATTAAAAATAAAATACTTGTTACTTGCAACTATCCATTAGATACAATGTACTCTAGAAGGAGATCAGGGGCCTTGGCATTCAGACATAGGAGCATTTTTTTGGCTTTGCCATTTACTTGCAATGTGACCTTGGTAAGTGACTTAACCTCTTTTTCAGTTTCTTTATCTATAAAATGAGACCTCATACAGTACCTGCCAAAAAAAATAAAAATAAATAAGCTAATATGGACAAGGCACCCAGCACATAAAGGTGTTAAAATAACAGAAGGCCCTCTTTGTTCTTTTTATTTTTTATTGGTATAAATGAAAGGTTATGGATTTTAAGTCCATAAACCTGTGAGTTAATAAGTTTTAGTCCTTAAACTTGACTAATTTTATAACCATAGTGGCCTTAGCTTCCTTACTTAGTTTTTTACTTACTTACCTAGCTTACCTTACTTACTTACTTACTTACTTACTTACCTTACTTAGTTTCTTCAACTGTCAATCAGGCTTAAAACAACAATCATGATATCATTAATTGTAGCAATAACAACTGTAAACACACTGTATGGTTAGCAGGTGTTGGGGGCTGCGTCAAGTTCTTTGTTTTTATGATTTCATTAAAATCCGGTTTTTTTCCTACCTCCTAGGGATGTTTTAAGGATATAAACGGAATGAAAAGTGATTATAAGGATACTGTATGGAACAGAATTTTACAAAATTGTAAGGTATATAGAAATACAGAATTATTTTGATTGAATAGATAACTCCCTTTAAAAGAAGATATCCTGATTTTTAGAAAGTGAAAGATTTCAATTATAAGAGGAGGTTAATTTTTTTTTCCTTTTCAAAACTTGCACTTAATTTAAGAAGTAATGTAAAATTATATAACGCCAAAATAGAGGCCCATGCTTATGGAACTGCTTACCATAACAAAATGTCCATGCAGAATAGACTGGTTTTCTCTCTTTTCTACTTTAAATAGTCTTCATCATTTGATCCAGGAAAAAAATCTGATAATTCCCAGGAAAAGTATATTATGTACTCATATGTGCTGGGTGTAAATATGGATTTAATGCATCTGCATGTACCTTCTTTCTTTTACTTACAAACAAATGTTTATGTTCCAGGACACAGGTTTGTAAATTGACTAGAAATCAGAAATTTCTCCCCTTAGAGAAACAATATTTATGACCATATCTTACTTACAGTAACTGTTACCATCCCCAACTGAAAATTCTTCCTGATATAAAATCCTTGTATACAGAAACTTTCTTTTGTATATAGCTTTTCCATAAACTCGAGAAAATTTTGGCTAAATTTGAGTCACCCCTAAATTTGATGTAATAAGAGACTAAAGGACTCAGGATTGGGGAGTGAAAAGGAAGAAAAGCAGATGCCAGCAGTGGAGGTTTTTACAGGGCAGCCTTGGAAAAGATAAAGGAAGAATCCAGCCCACAGATGATTAAAACTGCATTAAAAAAAAAAAAAAAAAAAAAAAAAAAACAGACTTAGTTGCCAACATTTAAATATAGAAATTTTCACATAAAAATCCTATGACCTGCATTTTTGGTACAGCCACAAACAGCTGGCTATGCACAGTGCTGTTGAGGTCCTTTTAGACTGGCCCACTTTCACTCTCCATTTGTGGGGAAGCATCCCTCATTTAGACATCTGCCTGGATTGTATTAAAGGCATATGAATTTAAGGTATCTGAGCTTGCACACATACCTCTGTCCTGTATAAAAATGAAAGTCAGTGAAACTGCTGGTCATGGACCCTTAAAAACAAAAGAAAGATCTGGCATGGTTAGCTTTTCCTTATGTCACTAGGACCCTCACGGACCACCAGTCAGTAAAGTCTACATGTGGAGAATCACTGTCATGCAGCCACAGAGCAGCAATTGCTATTGAGGTCAGTGTTCTTCAGACCCAATGGTCTTCTTGCAAAGTTCACCTTCTTGCACCGGATAGCATCTCTGTAACATAAAGCTCATAACAATATTCTGCCCCTTTAAGTGTCTGAGTTTCCGACCCTGGCTTTGAATCAGTTCCCTTCCTGTATCTGTTAGTGAGGGAGGGGGCAGCCCCAAGAAGGGCTCCTGGAGTAGGTATGACATTATCCTGGTCAGAGATATCCCCAGAGATCTCTGTGCATTGGAGAGGTAGGTCTGAGTAACACCTGCTCAATTACACTTGACTTCTCCTTCTAAAGGTAGGTTCAGGGAGGTGAGTATCAACTTGGTCATAAAATCAGAGTGTTATCTATGTTTTGTTTATATTCATTTACTCATAGACTCTTCTGTGTTTTATATTGAATGTAGCTCCACTGAGGTAGGGGCTTTGTTTTGTTCACTACCATACCCTTGGAAGTTAGTGCACGGCACATAATAGACACTCAATTAATATGTGGGGAATAAGTGAATGAATGAAAGCACTACTTTCTTTTTCCTGGAAGTCTTCCAAGATCAGTCCTCCATCATTTCTCATATGGAGGACTTCAACTGGGGGTCCCAACTGAACTAGACCCCAGGCATTGGTGTAGCTACCCCTCAAATCTAACCTCTACCTTATGTTTCTAGAATCCAAATCTGTTGTATCACTTCTCCACTTAAAATGTTGCAATACGTTTCTCACTATTGTTAGGATAAAGTCCAAATTTTAAAATGAGGCTGAGAAGGCTCTTTTAATCTGGCCCCAACCTATCCCTCCCATCCTAGGCAGTCTTATGAAACCTCTGTGTGCCCAGCTCTCTCTTGCACTCCCACCAGACTGTGTGGCAAGCTCCTAATTCACTTATCAGGTCTCAGCTTAAGTCTTCCGTACGTTCTCACCACTACCACTTATTCCCTTATTATCACACTTATATCTGTTGGATTGTCTGTTGGTTGGCCAGCAGGCTTGTCCGTCTTGTGACAAGACACCTGTATCCCTGGTCACCTGTATCCCTGGCACCTCCTCAAGAAGGCAGCAAGGAGACTTCTATTGAATAAACATATTTTATTTTGTGCCAGGTTCAGTGCCATGCTTTGTAATCCTCTACTTCATTATTTCATAGATGAGAGAGAAGTTGAGGCTCAGCGAAGTGAAGTAATTTGCCCAGGGTTAGGATTCAAATGTGAGTCCAGGGACCCTGCAGTTTGCTTCTTTTCACTGTGCTGCGTAGTGGCCTTAGCCTTTCCTTTCTAACAGAGAAGCCGAGGCAGCATACCTGTGTCTGAGTGCCCCAATGGCGTGCACATCTATTACCTCAGGAAGAAAGAATGTCTGAGGAGACGGAATTTGCAACCGGTTACAAAGAACTACACACACAAATATGAATAAAGCCTCTTGAACACCAGAGTAAAGGAATGCAGGTCAAATAATTGCCCTGCCCGGTGTTTCCCTCTCCCTCTATTACCCAGCTCCTCTCATTTGCATACAGGAGGTCTCAAGTGGAAGATAACTTGGTGGAAAATTCCAGGAGCTTTGCATTAAAAGCAAAAGCTCAAGAAATAAAGAAAGAATTTTAAATTCACTTTGTTTTAACTCATGATTATTCTAATTTAAAAGCTCAGATTTAGTAATGTGTTGACAGCCAACTAGGCATAGAAAACTGTAGCAAGTCTCTGGAAAAACAAGTCTTGTTTGGCTGGTTTTTTGTTGTTGTTGTTGTTTTGTTTTTGTTTTTGTTTTTTGAGACAGAGTCTCACTTTGTCGCCCAGACTGGAGTGCAGTGGCGTGACATCAGCTCATTGCAACCTCCGCCTCCTGGGTTCAAGCAATTTCTCATGCCTCAGCCTCCCGAGGAGCTGGGATTACAGGTGTGCACCACCACACCCAACTAATTTTTGCATTTTTAGTAGAGACAGGGTTTCACCGTGTTGGCCAGGCTAGTCTCGAACTCCTGACCTTAAGTGATCCACCTGCTTCAGCCTTCAAAAGTGCTGGGATTACAGGCGTGAACCACTGCACCTGGCCTTGTTTGGCTGTTATGAAAACAAAGTAAATCATGATAGCGAAGAAGAAAAGATGAGGAAAAATAACTAACATTAATTATGAGCCAGGTACACACGTTGCCATTTAATCCTCCTAAAAAGCCTGTGAAGTTAGGCAGTATTCGTACTCCCATTTTACAGATGTCAAAATTATGGCACCCAGATGTCAAGTAATTTGTTCAAGGTCACATGGCTAGGAGAAACAGAAAAGATTAGGATCCAGTCCCGCTGTTTCCAAAACCTGCTCTTATTCCGCAATGCCAACTTTCCAGTTTGTGTAATACTAATTGTTGAATAAAATTTATAGGAGGCCATTGGTTTGAACTGAGCTCCTGTATTAGGCCCAACAGACCAAAGCCAAAATAGAGTTATTCATGCTGAAGTTCCATGCCACCAAGTTGAAACTAAGTTGTTCATCTGACCTTTCAAGAAACCAGCAGAGAAAGGTAACAGTCAAACTACCAAACAGGCCTGGCATGATAAGGAAGCCCCCTCCGCTTTAACCTTTGCAAAGAAAGTAACGGAAATAATCAATTTTCTGCTCCCTCTTCCTACTTTCCTCAGCCCTTTTCTGTCTATAAAGTCAGCTTCCTGTGCTCAGCTTATTGGAATACTCATTCTGTTCTATAGAATGAGGTGTTGCCTAATTCTAGAATTGCAAGTAAAAACTAAAGATCTTACCCCGTCTCTACTGAAAATACAAAAAATTAGCTGGGCGTGGTGGCACAGGAGAATGGTGTCAACCCGGGAGGCGGAGCTTGCAGTGAGCACTGATGGCGCCACTGCACTCCAGCCTGGGCAACAGAGCGAGACATCCTCTCAAAAAAAAAAAAAAAAAAAAGAGAGATCTTTAAATTTGTTTGTAAGTTTGTTTTCTGAGAAATGTAAATGACATTTTCTAATCATTAGATTTACATTTGTTCCAGAAGATTTTATTTCAAAATATAGCACATAATTAGACTAATAACATTTCAATCTTACCAATGTGTTCTTCACAATATGAATCTGCATGAAGTTGGTATCATGCTTAATTCATTTTAAAGTAAAATGTAAAGGAAGAAAGAAAATCCTTTGGGGAAGAATCTGAAGGTAAGACTGAGGAAATTACAAGTGACTGTAGAAGTTCCACATTTTAACCTCAGAGAAACTAAAGGACCTCCAATAAAATCAAGTTTTACAATGATGTGCTAGATACTGTTACCAAGAGGGACAATATAAATATTCAAGTTCAAAAGCATGCAACAACCTTACCAATTTATAAATAGTATGCTGCAGAAATGAGTGGTACTATTGTCTCCTATTAATCTAGAGGATTTCACAAAACAAAACAAAACAAACAAAAAAACACAGCCCTTTATGTAAAAAATAATTGTGAAGGGTTTGAGGTTGAACATGTAGATGTGGATCTCCTGGGCAACAGAAAGCCTAAGACCAAACATAACAGGAAAAGTCAGTTAGTCATGGAAAACTGTAATAATTCAGTAGCTGGTTAAGTCCTTGTTCTAACTAAATGACATCATCTGGAAGAAAGACACTGTGGTGCTTGTCCAGAAAATTTCAGTCATTTCCCTTCCTGTCATACAGAGTATATGGTTTTAGTTTTACCTCCCTTTCATAACTTTTGCCTTGATACTCTCCAAGGGTGATTATTACTTCACTTCCCCATGGTCAATGTCAGGTCTGTCTGTCACCAAAGTATTTAATAGGTCAGTACTTTGCCGTAAGACAATGGTTCTCAATTCTTTACATTGCATCTCATGTCCCAAATCAAAACTCCAAATTTTTTTACAATCATGATCATGAACTAATAAATGTCACAGGAGAGGAGGGCTGTAGCTCAGCAGATGGCTTTCTCGCTGTCACCTGCAGATGTCATTGCTCCAGTCATGCTGTGTTCACATTTTACATCTCTGCTTTCCTCTGGGAAATCTGGGAAGGCTGGGTGCATGATCACTCCTCCCTGGCAGGTCTCCCTTGCAAGTAGTACATCAAAGCCTCACTGAGTTCCAAGCAGTCACTTCGCCAGCCCACCAACCAAGACTCCTCCGATTCCTCAATGCTCCCCTCTACCCCTAGCTTCTGATGATTCAGCATGCTTTATTATGGCTTGTATTTCTGCTATTCTCTCTTCCACTGCCCCCACCTTGTCTTAGTTCAGGAGTCCTTTTCTTAAAACTAGTATCTCCCCACTAGAATGCATTCTCACCACCATCGGACACCACTCCCCAGCAAACCTCTTTTATTCCATCTTCTACACTGTGTCCAGTGATCTGTCTGACCTGCAGTGGCTCTGCCCAAATCCAAGCACCTTAGCACACATAAGGCCTGCTATGATCTACTTTTTGCCTCCATCCTTGTCTGGTTCACCAAATCTTAGTTCTTATACATTCACATGGCTTGCTTCCTTTAAAATGCAGATTGACAAACTCTAACCTCAGTGATTTTGATTCATTATGCCTGGGGAGAGGCCCAGAATCTGCACATCAAATGCTACTAATATATATCTGATGCAGCAAAACCCTGGAGAAACACTGCTCCACAGCCTCCCTCTTACTATTGGCTTCCGTCAACACAACCTACTCCATGGCCATACAGTACCCAGTGCAAACTGCTCTTCCTTGTCTCCATAATTTTACATACGCTGTTCCCTCTGCCTGGAATATCTCCTTCCACATCCTCCTGGCAAATTCTAATTATTTTTCAGGACCCAGCTCAAGATTCTCCTCCTCTAACCTACACAAATGAAGTGAACACTTTCTTCGGACCACCACTGTGTCTATAGCATAGTTTTACCACATTTATTACTCAGTCCAGGGACTGCTTGCATGTCAGGTACCCCTGTCTGGGTATCAGAGGTATAGTCCCAGCTCTGACCCCTTACTGGCTGTGATGTCTTGGGCAAGTTACTTAGCATCTGCAAGTCTGTCTCATCTGTAAATTAAGCCAACAGAAGTACCTATCCCATTCATCCCATTCACCTGTTGGTACTATCCTGGGAAGTACTACTACTAGTGAGGAAACTGGGGCACAGAGATTAAGTAAATTTCCAAAGATCACATAGCTAGTGAGTGGAAGAGCTGGGATTATTAGCCTTGAAGCGGTCTGGCTCATGCCCACATTCTTAACCACTGGAGACCTATCTTCCCTACTAGGAAATAGGCTGGCTAGGGAAGGTTAGTTGTGCTGCCAAATGTCTAAGTTTGGTTCTATCCTGCTCTAAGGTCACAAATAGTCTTTAGCAGACCGTGTTTAGCAGAAGAATTGGAGCAGAAACAGGGAGGGCTAAGGGACTTATTAACCATATCTATATAGCAGCTCTATAGTACAGTTTACTGCTCCTTTAACGAGTCCCTGATTTCTGTCTGGCTTTCTTAGGTCTTCCCATTCTACCTCACATCTACAAGACCAAACACGACATCATTTCTTCTGTGATAGAGGTCAGAGTCCCCAGGCCAATCAAATCAGAATCTCTAGGAGCGGGTCCCAGATGCTCATGCTTTTTGAAGAGGACATCACCCTGCTTCCACCCATCATCCCAGCAAGCAGCTAGAGTTGGAAACCACTGCCAGGAGCCTTTCCCCTCCCTTGGGCAGCTTCTTGCATCTGGAGATCATCTCTGTGGTGAGACCTATCATTTTATTTTAATACTATTTTTTGGCCTCTCCTAGGGGCTCCTAATCATTTTTGTGCCATAGAGGGCTCCTTTGGCACTCTGGGGAAGCCTGTGGACACCTTCTCAGAATGATATTTTTACATGCATATAGTAAAAAACAGGATCACAAAGAAAATCAATTATATTGAAATACAAGTATATTGACCACTAGAGGTGAGTTCTTTGGCCTTGACCTTGAGGTTCGGAATCTAGTCTTTTTGTGTGTAGGGGTCTAACACAGAAAATTCTTGCTGGAAGAAAAAATTCGAGAATAAGCCACACCTACTCCCTGTTGAGAATCACTGTATTAGTAGCAGAAAAGTTCTCTACCTGAGGGAGACTTCAGCAATGCACCATTTCAGCATGATGAGACCCAACTGTTATGCAATCCACTTCTGAAACAAGCTATTAAAGCACCTGAAAATCTGAAAATTGGCAGCCTGTTAAAGAAGTCATAAAATTAAAATTCTGAACATGGTATTATCACTTAGAGACTTTGCAAAATCTTTCTCTCTTACCCATCAGAAACCGTAGAGGACGGAAGCTGTGGCTGACTCAGAGGTTTCTGTACTCAAATGAGAAAAAGTAGAGATTTCAATTTAATTCTTGCTCTGTAGGCAGAATAATGCCCCCATCCTCCCATATGATTATGTTCTGATCCCCAGAACCTGTGAATATGCTACTTTACATGGCAAAAGGGGCTCTGTAGATGTGACGACGTTAAAGATCTTGCTATGGGGAGACTATCCTGGATTACCTGGGTGGGCCCAAAGTAGTTACATGGGTCCACATAAGAGAGAGGAAGGAGAGTCATAGAGGAGATAGGATGACAGAAGCGGAAGTCAGAATGATGTGGGGCCATGACCCAAGCAATGCAGGCAGCCTCTAGAAATTGGAAAAGGCAAGAAAACAGGTCGGGTGCAGGGGCTCACGCCTGTAATCCCAGCACTTTGGGAGACTGAGGCAAGTCACTTGAGGCCAGGAGTTTGAGACCAGCCTGGGCAACATGGTGGAAACCCCGTCTCTACTAAAAATACAAAAGTTAGCCAGGCATGGTGGCACATGCCTGTAATCCCAGCTACTTGGGAGGCTGAGACATGAGAATCACTTGAACCCGGAAGGCAGAAGTTGCAGTGAGATGAGATGGCACCACTGCACTCCAGCCTGGGCAACAGAGTGAGACTCGGATTCTCCACTAGAGCCTGCAGAAGGAATCAGCCTTGCCAACAACCTGATTTTAGTCCTCTAAGACCATTTCAGACTTCTGGCCTTCAGAAGTATAAAATAATAAATACGTGTTGTTTTAACCCGCCGAGTTTGTGGTAATTTGCTAATGGGGCAATAGATAACTAATAACCAATACATCTGCCTGTATCAAATAGGCAAGAAAATGGATGACACAATATAAGAGAAAGAACCAAGCACAAAGGGTGGATTTATCCTTTATGCCAGTGTTTTCAATCCTGACTGCATGTGAAAATCACCTAGGAAGCTGAGAGAGACAGAGAGAGCACGCACAAGAGTGCACTCGCTAATGCTAGGGTCCTAAATGAATCAGAATTTTAGGGTGGGGGGTGTGATTTCTTGGGTCTGAACATGTTAAACGTGCTCAAGGATTATGATACATGGGGAGGGCTAAGAATCCTGCCACATATTAACAAAAGTAGGGTAAGTTACAGTTTGTACACAGCTCTTTTCATCCGAGATAAAAATACACTTGGTTGCAAACATTTTCATTAACTCTTATAAGACCATTGTGAGTCAAGGAGATGGCAAACACACAGCGAAAACAAGCAGAGAGAAGAAAACAGGTTGCTTAAGGCTATTGACAAATTCCTGACTCAGTTCAAAACTGCATCCAAATTCTTTCTAAAATTTTAATTCAGTATGCTAGCCACTAGAACAGAACACATCTCCACACCCAACCCACATAAAATCTCCATTCCAATGAACAAACTAGCAACTTGTAAATAAACATGAAAACCAAAGGCCTGAAAAGTGGTTAAAGCATTTGAATTTTTTAAAATTCTCTTGCTAAAACCTTATAAATGACAAGCCAGCCACTTCAAATCCTTATTAGAGATGAGCAAGAGAACTATAGCCATTTCCTTCTAGGCCAATGACTGAAAACTAATAAACAACTAAAATGACAA
This sequence comes from Rhinopithecus bieti, assembly GCF_001698545.2. Taxonomy (NCBI): domain Eukaryota; kingdom Metazoa; phylum Chordata; class Mammalia; order Primates; family Cercopithecidae; genus Rhinopithecus; species Rhinopithecus bieti. The sequence continues at coordinate 1,841,739 of NW_016803114.1, forward strand.
CTAATTGTGTGAATGAAATACAGATATCTAAGCAAACAAACATTCTACTATTAAATTTTACGGCATCTAAAACGTCTGTACCCAAACCACAGATGATTATCAAAATAATAACAGCATGTTACCATTTATGAAGCCTTTATTGTGTTCCAGACAATTGTCAAGTGCTTTACCACATACAATCCTGTAACAGCCTTGCAGTACCAGTGTTCATCCTCACATCCAGGATGAAGCAACTGAGCTCCACAGGGTGAGACTCTTAAGTGGTAGAGCTGGAACTCAAAGCCAAGTCTGTCCTATGCCCCGAGCCATGCTCTTCCACACAGCCTGAGTCTCCTCTGCCTCCATATCTTTGGGGCACAGCCTGGCACTTGACAGGCCCCTAATAAAGGCTCATTGAACTGAGCTGAATACCATACAAGGAGGGCACTATCAGTACCAACTCCATCATCTCCAGAAATGAACAAACAAAAGAATTGTACCAAAAAGAGATGCCCGTGGAATTCTAATCTTTAGAAGAAAATGAGTCATTTTTTTTCTAGGCCCAAGATAGACATATGCAGATAAAAATAATTATTATGGGCACACACGTTCATACCCCAAATAGAACATGACTTTTTAAAAAATGTCAAAAGTTAAATAAGAATATTACCCAGCATTCCATTTTCCAGGATTTTAAAAATAAATTGAGATTTTTCCTCATTAAGATAAAAGTATTTTCTAATAATCATTGGGGAATAACCTGTATGATAATCAAAGGGGATTAATAGATTCCCTCCTTGTTCTTTATCAATAACAGATTCCTCTCTCACTAATACTACCCTGCTTTGTAGCCAGATAAGTGAATACAACTGATAATAAAGGCCAACAAGGAAGGGAGAAAGCAAAGGAAGCCACAGGCTTCTGCTCTGATGCTAAGACTGTGAGAAGGATGTTTCCCAGGCTCCTTTCTCACCCGGCTCCCTGCTAGATCCTGCCAATGGGAGGCACAGGGGAATGGCCAGTGAGAGGAGGGCCCAACTCCTGTGGGACACCCCTCCAGCAACTGCAGAGAAAGCTGGCCCTTGGGCACCCCTGCTGTGATTTGACTGAGGCTGCCAGATGTCCCAAGCAGGACTCTGTCTCCCCTCCCTGAGGGCTATGCCTGAACAACAGCAGGCACCTGCCGGGAAGGTTCTGGTAACACCGCCTCTTCCCTTTTGTTGTCTTAGTCCCAGGGGTGGTGGCTGCTTCTTGCAGTTACTAGTCTCTGGGTTATCTTGGTTTCCACATTTTGCTCTTTCTGTGTTTTTTCACTTGTTTACCTGATTCCTTGCATAAAATCTGCTCCCTGAAATTCTTAGAATGGTTTCTATTTGCTGATGGGCCCCTGGGCTGATACGACAATGAAACTGAGAGAGGTTAAACATGAGATTGCACCTCCCCGCACTGAGTAGTGGTTGGATCTACTTCTTATCTGCGCTATTCCTTTGAGGCAGTTCCAGGGTCACCTTATCCCCTTGCCTTAGGCTATCTATTCAATTGTCTTTCACAAGAAGTCCAAGGCAGGCAAGGTGTGAGGGGTCTGCCCAGACTCAGCCCACATTCTGATTGCTCAGAAGCAGTTTTAGAGCCAAACTTTCCACGCTGAGGATAATTGCAGAATTCTAAAAAAAGAATATTAAAATAAATAACATAAACAAAACTTTTTCACAACACAATTTGGTTCAAAGGATTAAGAAACAAATCCCATTTTTAATGTAAAATCTTAAAATAGCATGACAAAGGCAGAAAGCCAAAGCTTAGGGGAAAAAATTGCTTCCAAGTGGACATGAAAAATTTTGAAAATATGAAATGTGTAAGTATTTTTTCAAAGTCAGATCCCCTCAATGTGCAGAGAAAGATGGAAATAGCCTTTTGTTTTCTTTTTGAGACAGTCTCGCTGTGTCACCCAGGCTGGAATGCAGGGGCTCAACCTCGGCTCACTGCAACCTCCACCTCCTGGGTTCAAGCGATTCTCCTACCCCAGCTTCCCAAGTAGCTGGGACCACAGGTACGTACCACCATGCCCAGCTAAATTTTTGTATTTTTAGTAGAGACGGGGGCTGTTCTGGAACTCCTGACCTCAAGTGATCCACCCACCTTTCAAAGCGCTGGGATTACAGACGTGAGCCACCACACCCAGCCGGAAATAGTCTTTTAAAGGAAGATTGTAATTGCACTCAAATTATTACCAAGAAAGGAAACTGAGCATATGAAGGACATACATTAACACATTCTAATGCTGACCAAGTTCCTTTTTCATAAAAACAGTATAAGTTATATCCAATAAAAAGTTTCTATAAAAGATAACATTTTAATGATTCACTAAAAGCATTTCCAATTTCTATGAACTTTCAGCCCAGCTGCTGAGTAGAGTCTGAGGAGTAGAGAGGAGCACTCTTTCAGACCAGTAAATACCAAAGCTTTCCGCAGAAAACATCCATTCCCCGAAAGTTGCCCGTCTTAATCCAAGTACAAAGTCCAGGGAGAGGGGGCCCTGGCCAAGGACTGAGAATATGACCCTTCTGGTGGTGGGGGCGGTTGCAGCAAACAACCCAATCACCTGTTTCGGATGATTGGCTGCGATCTCCAGCTCCTTCTGATCACTGACTGCTCACTTTTCAGTGGAGCTGCCCACAGGATGGACTGCCCCTTCCAGGCTGACAGGATTGTTCTGCTCACCACTATAGTTTTAGTGCTTATCATAAATCAATAAATTGGAATTGCTGTTTTACACATCAGGTTTGGAATCTTGGTTTACTGGGTACATCCCTGATAAATAAAATGATCTTTCTTATGATAACAAAAGCAGTTTCTGGTCCACGAGGCTAAGGGTCACACCCTGAATTATGTAATCTTATAATTCTCAGAATATGATCCCTGGACCAGCAGGATCAGCGTTACCCAGGACTTGTTTGAAATACAAATTTTGGGGCCCAACCCTAGACCTCCTGAATCAGGAGTGTGGAGCCCAGCAATTGTGTTTCAAACAAGTGTTCCAGGGGATTCTGATTCCTGCTCAAGTCTGAGCGCCACTAAATTGAAATGACAGTTATTTAGAGGTGGGGGATTATGGTTAATTTTGTGTCAGCTTTGTTAGGCCATGGTGCACAGTTGTTTGTCAATACCAGGTGAGATGCTGCTGTGAAGGTTTGCTTTTGATGTGATTAACATTTAAATCAGTCAATTTTGAGTAAAGCAGATTACTCTCCATAAAGTGGGTCAGTCTCATCCAATCAGTTGATGACATTAAGAGAAAAGAGAGGTCCCCTGAAAAGGAAGAAATTCTGCTTCCAGACAGCCTTTAGACTCAAGATTGCAACATCAACTTTCGCTGGAATTTCCAGCCTGCTGGCCTGGACTTGCCAGCCCTTGCAACTGCAGGAGCCAGTTCTTTAAAATCACTCTCTCTCTCTGTCTTTCTCTCTCTGTGTGTATATATATACACTACCAATCAATATATATATACATACACACATACACACACACACACACACACCTTGTATACATACACATATAAAGGTTGAGTATCTCTTATCTGAAATGCTTGGGACTAGAAGTTTCTCAAATGTTGGATTTTGTTGGATTTTGGAATATTTGCATTATGCTTACTGGTGAGGCATCCCTAATCTGAAAATCTGAAATACTCCAAAGCATTTCCTATAAGCATCATGTCAGCCCTCAAAAAGTTTAGAATTTTGGAGCATTTTATATTTCAGATTTTTTAATTACAGATGCTCAATTTTATATATATAGGGTGCAATATATATTTTATATATATTACATATATAATATATGTAACATATATATTACATATATAACATACATATATTATATATGTTATATATATACACACATACACATACCAATAGGGTGTAATATATATGTACAACATATATACATATGTAATATATATGTACAACATATATATATATAAAACACCCTATTGGTATATGTGTGTGTATATATATTACACATATATATAATTATACCCTATTGGTTATGTTTCTCTGAAGAACCCTAACAAATACAGGGTTCATATGTTTAATGCATGTATCCTACATTATGACTAGGATTTTATCATTTTTTATTTTTAGCACTGTATGCTCAGTGCCTAGTACGTAGTAATTAGGCTCTCCATGCATATTTTTGGTGAATGAATGAACTGTGGTGAACTGACTGAGAAAGGGAATTGGATAATTTGGCCCTGAGAGGGGGCTCCTGGAACTCAGCCAACCCTGAAAATACCTCCACTGAATTCCTCTGGGCAATAAACCTCTCCTCAGGAATCTTCTAGAGTGTGTAGATGAACCAACAGGAAATCACATCCAGGAATTGTGTTGAGTGTCTCTGTATTTAATTTCTTACAAGTGAAAGAATGCTCTACACTCGGCAGGCCACTCTTCAGCTTTGTTTCTATCCACGGGCCATGACTTTAAGTGCAGTCACTGCATTTGGCACTTCTGTAACGCCTTGTATTTAAAACCAGCTTTTAGAGTAGATCCCTATCAGTACTTCATTTTTCTGGAAAGAGTGAAATTGAAAACTTAGCCTCAAATATCATCTATTTTAGTGTCAGCCCCAGTACAGTAATCTAAATAAGGTGCTTTCCTGAGTGATGGGAACAGACTTTGAGGACGACACTCATCTCTACTCCCACGTCACACCCTCTGTGGGGCCAGCTCACTCAGAACAGCAGCAGAGCTTAGTCTCCAGGCTGCGGGGATTGTTGTAATACTATTGAAGATGGGTCAAAAGTCATCTCGATAAGATTATTTTGAAACCTCCAGGATAGCAATTCCATCTGCTATATGAAATCACAAAAGTAAACATTCCTTGGTTAACCTTCGTCATTCCCCCACGTAAGTCTCAATCACATTTCTTTGAAACCATGCCGGATTTTCAGTGCTGGCTGATGGGATTCAGGCTCAGAGGAGGGAAGTTGGTCCAAATGTGTGAAGTGGACCAAAGTGGCCAGACGAGAGGACTTAAGGCCCAACTAATGCTTCTTCAACTCAGTAGCCAGTCTTCAGTTTGAAACTTTGAAAGTGCTGTTAAAGTGCAAAGTGTTCCTTCCCTTGGAAGAGGAAAAAAACTAAGACTTAGTTTGGTGAATTTGCTCTCCACTTACCTGGCAATTTGCTCTCCACAAATCTGGCATAGTTTCAAAGAAATGTGATTGAGGTTTATGTAGGGGAATGACGAAGGTTAACCAAGGAATATTTACTTTTTCTGATTTCATATAGTAGATGGAATTGCTATCCTGGAGGTTTCAAACACAGAGTACAAGGAAAGACATTCATTGTTTCACTAGGAATCCATTCTGCTCACTAAGCTCCTACCAGATGCTGGGGCAGCCTCTGGGGCAGGGCCCAGGTAAGGCTGACAGTCATCTAGTGTCCAGAGAAGGAACCAAGAAGCCTGAGCCAAGTGTGTATATGTGGGCTAAAGAGCGATGGAAAAAGTAGAGGGAGATGACACAGCAGCTTCCAGTGTTCACAAAGACAAGCGACACCTAAACCAAACAAAAAGGACTGGAGGCTAGGCAGAGGCGTATATCCTATATCCAGCCCATATGGGAGCTACTTTGAAGTCAATTTTAAATTAAGTCTCACATGAGAGTTGGAATTCTAACTCAACCACTTACTAGCTACATGGAAGTTACTAAATCTTCCTAGGTCTTAATGTTCTCATTTTTTACTATAAAGGGGTACAAAGTTTGTTAAGAGGACAAAAATAAGATTACATAGGTCATATCCCTAGTATCTAATCAGACCTAAAGTCAACCCTCAACAAGTCTTCTCCTTGCCAGTGAATACCAAAGCTGGCCAGTCACGCACCTACTCAGACTCACTTACTGTGAGTTCTTCTTTGTCTTCAAAACTCTATTCAGTGTTCACTTTAATTTTACAAAATATTGGGCTTTTAAAGGGGAAAGGGTTACTCTAAACTATTTGTCTTGAAAACTGAGGCCCCAGGGAAGGATTCTACATGCTGTGGCTGGTCCGGCTATGACGCTTCATTTCTATTAGCCATCTCCCCACTACACACAGATCACAATCACACCACAAAACACACACGCACACACAGTGCACATGCACATACATACACACACACTTTGATTCAGAGTTGCTTCACTGCTTATCTGACTAAAGGTGAGAAACTAAACTATGATTTATGACCATTCCTTCTCATTTCAGTTTCAGCAACACTAAATCCATTTCTCAGTACATTTCAAGGAAGAATAGTCATTGACATTTAAGAAACATTAATCTTTTTGAATAGACATATGCCAATACCTCTAATAGGAATTAATGAAACTCAAATCCATATGAATCCATTTTGGCTCAATTTGAATAATTTGAGAACTATAATAATCTTTAAAAGTATCTTTTAATTTTATTATACTTGAAGATAGTGATGTTGATGTCCAGATGACCATCACAATAAGGGTATTATAGATGATTTAGAGGTTAGGAAATGTCTATTAAAACTTGCTGGAATAAAAGCAGACTTTTAGATTACTATATTTGCTGAAAAGGAGACCTATGTTTAAATCATTCTAACCAATAAAGAATAAACAGATTTTGCTTCATGGCACTACGAAAGCTGATGAGTAAGTCTTCCAGGTATTTCCTGCAGGGTTTAAAAGTCTTTGGATAAAAATAATAAGATCTTATAATGAACCTTATGAACAGAAAGAAATGGAATAAAATTATAATTGATTTTCCCCATAGAGGGAAAATATCAATTGCATATTTTAAATAGATGTTTAAAACAACAAAAAAGAAAATATACATACAACAAAAATAAGAAATAAGATGTTTTAAAATTTCCCAAACATATATTCATGTCCCCAAAATAAATCTGATGTTTCAACCAGTTTGTTTCATGTAAACCAAACAATCGTTGTCTGTGAAAGTGTAAGCTGCCCCAGTGACGGACAGCTCTTTTGTTTCCACAAGCAGCAGCATTCAGTGCTAAAACTTCTAACTAGCATTCTGCCTATTATTCAGATTGATTAGAAAAGTATATTTTTCTTTTGACAGTTGGGTGGTTTTTTAAAGAATTACTTGTTTCAAATTACACCCTTCTACTGCAACACTTGAATCTGACACCTGAAGCATAACCTACAACTTGCTGGCTCCCCATCTCCCAAAAGAAAAAAAAAAAAAAAAACTATGGTCCTGAGAGGATGGCTCTGTATTTACATTCAGCATCATATATCAGCATTTACCAGGGTGAGGCCAATGGCTGTCAACTCCTGGCTCTTAGTCAATATTTAATCACTGTGCAGTTATGTAGGAAGAAGGAAACATTCCATCTCCCAATAACATGGCTTTAATATGAAAAAAGCTTTCGTTACATTTATGGAAGCCTGGTTATGCTTTTCAGAAAAGCTATCAAATTGAGAAGTTTCACAACTGTTCTGATATGGCATTTTAAGTGCATTGCCATTGGTAGGTGTATAAAACGAATAATACTTAATCATGATTTTTTAAAAGTATTACTGAATTTTGGGTTCACCCGGCAACCTTTTCATTTTATTCATCTGTTTATTTATTAATGGAGCAAGGTGGCTGGAGAAAAAAAAATTTATGAAATTCTTGTCTAGTTCATAACCTCTAGCTCTGGTTCAGTCTCTGGGCTATGAAGCAAAGCAGCCATACTAAGGAAAAATTTCAAATTGGCTTTTTGACTGTTACTTAATTTAAAAGATTCCAGTTTTGTTTTTTGATAGAGCTTTGTAAATAATTTCCTCAGACCTAGCACCATGATTTAAAACCATTTACTTGGGCTGGGTGCGGCAGCTCATGCCTGTAATCCTAGCGCTTTGGGAGCAGAAGCAGGTGGATCACTTGAGGTCTGGAGTTCGAGACCAGCCTGGCCAATATGGTGAAACCCTGTGTCTACTAAAAATACAAAACTCAGCTGGTCATGGTGGCACATACCCATAGTCCCAGCTATTCAGGAGGCTGGGGCAGGAGAATCGCTTGAACCTGAAAGGTGGAGGTTGCAGTGAGCTGAGATCATGCCACTGCACTCCAGCCTGGGCATCACGAGACTCCATCTCAAAAATAAAATAAAACCATTACTTTTCCATTTATTCTACAGGGTAACTAAAGCAGCACAAAGCTTAAGTTAAGGTAAAAGAGCAAGGAAAACTGATGGGAAAGCCCACGTCACCGGGATTCCTTAGATTCCTACCTGACAAAATATTTCATGTTTCTTGTGAAGCACACAGCTATTCCAATGAACTGGTCAGCTGAGCTGGAGATGTTTTTACCATTTAAAACGAGATCTACAATGTTCCATAGGGAAGGATCATGCATTCCTTATAATGTCAAGATGAAAGAAAAACTGCAGAGAAGGTGAAGGCAGGAAAGTAAAACAGAGTAATAAGTACTGAAAAATGTCTTCGCTCAAAGGCACAGAGTTTCTCTCTTTCATTCTTTCTGCTAACCCATGACCAGATGAACAGGTGTAGACTTGCTCAATGGGATGACATGTGGCAGAAAACATTTTCACTTCAAAGGTGCAAACCATATTTGACATTCAACAGCTTTTCATTGTGGTAGGTAGAAGAGGAAATTAAGCTTTACCTCAGCTCGTTACAATTCACTGGTCGTGCTCTGATATAGTAATCATCCTTCGCTCCTAACCAAGACTCTTCAGTCCAATCATCACATATGGGATGGAAGGGGAACTGCAGGGGTTTCTCTAACTTCCTTAGACCTGCCTGCAAAGCACGGAAGTGTTTTAGAAAGAAGCGCCAGGGTGGAGTGCTCATGTGGCTGGCATGAGAATATCTGACTTTCTGTTGGCAGCTGGCATTACAATGCCTTTACTTCATCTTGGGTTAGTGTGCCTAAAGCTTTAGGTAAATCACAAATAACTCATTAGGAAAAAGGCTGGGACCTCTGTTTTACTATATTCCCAGCTCACAGCTTCCAGTAATCCTGGGAGAAAAATCCACAAATATGCCAACTACTTTAAATCAAAATACTCAAGAAGTTCCTGGAGGCTGAGAAGTTTAACACTAATTCATTACTGGATTCAAACAGCTTCTTCCCACTTATTTCCCTAAAAGGCTCCATTCTCCACTCTACTCCAGTTCTCCAAATATAAGGAAGTGACATTTCAAGTATTGTGCCTGTTATTAAACTCCTTGCAGCAAAAAAGATTTCAAATCAACTACAGGAAAATTGCAAGATTATTTTATTGGGCACAAGATGGCTTTTAGGACTGGTGGAAATTTCCACAAGTGAAGTATGTGTTTGTGAGGTAAGGCAGAGATTTTGGTGAGGATCCTCCTGGTGCAGTTTCCACGAAACTTTCCAAACTCCCTCTTGCCCCGAGCCGGGCAGCTCTTGCCATCCCTCCTTTCACCTGGCTCCCAGAAGCTCTTCAGGTCTCCATTCAGCTGTGAATTCCTCAGCACTGTATCTGCCTCGGCAGCTGTCCAAGTCAGTCTCCAAAGTCAACTGAATCACTTATCTCAGATGTTAAATAACCAACCTCAGTGTTTGTTTGATGTCCCTCTCCCTCAACAAAATAAATAGACCACTTGGGAAAAAATCCTAGCTAGGTTGACTCCCGAGTGTCTAGCAGAGTGTAGCTACTGAGAAAATAAATGACTATTAAGTGAATAAGTAAACGAATGGGCAAAAACATTGCAGAAGGTAGTGGATTTCCCTGTAGCTTGTGCACCCTCAGCTTCCCCCTACCCAACCTTGTCTCCCCTCCTGGTCCTTCGGTGACAGTCTCTTTGCTGGACATGCTGCCACAGATGAAATTATTGCTAGATGTGATTTCAGGACTTCCGGGAGGAGAGCTCTCCGAGTGTGTTGCCACCAGGTGGCAAGGGCTCCCAAGTCATGCCAATCACAGCAAGGCTGCCCGTAACCTTAGGGACCTATAGTCCTATTCCATATATAAATCAATTTACAAGGAGCAGCTAGCTTGACATCAGATGTCAAGAGAGCAGCGCACATTGAATGCATCCTTTAACCTCTCAGACCCTCTGCTAAACCTGAGGATCATTACAATCACTTCCAGCCAATACACAGAACGAGTTTCTAACTGCGCCTTAAGACTGGATGGATTTGATAATTAGAAGTAAGCACAGAGTGGTGGTGGGGACCTTCAAGGCAGAAGAAGGGCATAAAGCCATGCATTTATGTTTAAATCATTTTTCTGCAAATTAAAAAAAGTTTCCATTTATGAAAAAATCTTATATAGAAGTATATAGACATAAGAGGGTATTACAAACCAAGAGATAATAGATATTCAGATGTGGCCCTACTATTAGCAAAGAGAAACAGCTATTGTGTGATGAAGGTTACAGAGGCTAACTTCCAACTATTTGGTATAGTAGTTTATAACTGAAAGTGGAAAGCACACGTACTCTCTCTGTGGTTCCACCACAAGCTTCAGTTTCCCTGTCTGTAAAATGGAATGAATAGTATTCACCTGCCCCAGTATGCGTATCTAATGAAAAGTAGGTGGCTCAGCACTCTGCCATAGCTTGAGCACCCTCAGCTTCCCCCTACCCAACCTTGTCTCCCTTCCTTGTCTTTCGGTGAGACTCTCTTTGCTGGACATGCTGCCGCAGATGAAGCTATTGCTGGATGTGATTTCAGGACTTCTGGGAGGAGAGCTCTACAGGTGTGTTGCCACCTGGTGGCAAGGGTTCCCAAGTCATGCCCATCACAGCAAGGCTGCCCGTAACCTCAGGGAACCATAGTCCTATTCTACAAATAAATTCAATACATAACAGCTATTATTATTAAATACCACACAATGTGAACATGCTTGCTTTTTTTATAATTTCTGGATGTTTTCTAGATTTTTAGTGCAAGGGTATGAAGGCTAGTGGTCCTGTGCCACAGAGAAGGCCTGTCCTGGAAAGGGATGACAAGTGACTCCTTAGGTCAGGTTTAGTGTGTGTCTGTCCACTTCTTCCTGCATTGTCGCCCTCCTGGGATGCACCCACCACATTTGTGTGTTGATGTGATTTCTGTCACTCTTCCCTGTATGACCGCAAGCTCCATGACAGCTCCCTGTCAATTTCCACTCCTCTCTGTCCTCCATACCTAACATATAGTGGGCATTCAATCAATATTCACTCATTGAATAAAATTATGAAGAAAAAATAATGGCATATATTAAGAAAATTCTTGGCAGACATCATTTTGTGTGCTATGCTTTGCTGAAAAGCTTCACATAAGCAATTTAAAAATATAACTATTGACTGGGCACAGTGGCTCACACCTATAATCCCAGCACTTTGGGAGGCCAAGGTAGATGGATCACCTGAGATCAGGAGTTTGAGACCAGCCTGGCCAACATAGTGAGACCCCATCTCTACTAAAAATACAAAAATTAGCTGGGTATGGTGGTGTGCACCTGTAATCCCAGCTACTTAGGAGGCTAAGGCAGGTGAATCACTTGAACCTGGGAGGCAGAGGTTGCAGTGAGCTGAGATCATGCCATTGCACTCCAGCCTGGGCAACAAGAGCAAAACTCTGTCTCAATAAATAAATAAATAACTCTTGCTCCAAAATGGATTCAGAACATTTATGCCCGCAGAATTCAGAGACTTGCTTGCTATGCTTAGAACACACAAGAACAGTTTCTACAAGATAAGGAATGGTTAGAAAGCAATCTTTAATTCACATTAAAAATATAAAATTTATGCTGTAAAACTAGTTGTTTTTATCCCCAATAATCATAAGGAGATGACAATCTGATTCCTGGGGCTGCTGATAGCCACCTCCTCACGCACAGTCTCCGCCTCATCAAGTGGACGCGTCTGAGCTGGCATCAGAGCACACAGGCACACCTGGGGCTGCAGCTAGACGCTGACATTTCAGCTCAGTGTCTGAATCTTGGTATCAACACCACCAGAGTCACAGGTCGAATCCCTGTGGGGGCTAGCTACCTGTGACCCTTTCCAAGGTCACTGGTGCCACCCTAGGTTCTGCCCTGTCATCCCATCCCATAAGTGGACACTATGGGTCACAGAAGTAAAGGAGTATGGTGAGGGTGTGTGGACAAGATGCAGAGACCAGTGAGCCCTGATGTCTCTATGTAGGATGCCGACTTGGCATGTTAAATTTATGACACTTTGAACATCTCTTTCACTTGGTGTGTTTATTTCCTCACCACTGGAGGAAAATATAGGGGATTGGGCCAGATGAGCTCTAAAGTCCATTATACCTTTGATATTTAATGACTGGGCAAGAGAAATGTATTTATTAATACTGGGTCTTCACCTGTCATGGTTTGAACTTGAGTCCTAAGTCAAGAGACTGCCTGCTGTTATTAATGAGGGTTCCTGACTTGCAAGCAATAAAACCAACACTGGCTAACAAACCCATGGAATCAACAGGAGGCAGACAGTGGAGCGGCACTTTGGAAACAAGTAGAAACAAGGTCAGGAAGCAGAAGTCACAGCCACGGTCCCTTCATAGCATGGGTTTGGCAACAGTCAGCACTGTGAGGGCCTCCGACTGTCCCTGAGGACTTTGCTGCAAATGCTCTAGACATAAAGTCCCTGGGAGCTCTACCACCTGCAGCAGAGCCAGGGGAGGAGGAGGAGGAGGAGCTCGAGCTGAGAATCCCAGAACATGAGTCAGCCACCTGTAATTACTCTTCCACCAAAATCACGTATGACGCGGAAGAGGTAATTCCTCAAAAGGAAGCTGGGAGCTCTTAGGAAGGGCAACTCATGCTGGGTACCAAAACCCATGAACATGCATCATAGGAGGAAGAACCTAAGAATATAGAGGAGGGTATTTCCAATATGTCCCATCTTCCAGCACAGCATGTAATGAACTTCAAAAGAATATCTAAGTTGAAGGAGCTATTCAAATCACTGTGGTCCAGAAAACACAATTTTCCTGAAAGAAATGTTGAGTTAGTGCTATCATAATCCACAATATATTGAACATATAATTAGTTTAAAGCAATTTAACAAGAGGAAATTACTGATCCTGTTGGCAAAACCAGATGCCAGATGCTCTATGAGAATTCACTGAGTCATGGGGACATCCTTCTTTTCTTTTCTTTCTTTTTTTTTTTGAGATGGAGCCCATGGAGTTTCATGGACTGGAATGCCATGGTGTGATCTTGGCTCACTGCAACCTCCACCTCCTGGGTTCAAGTGATTCTCCTGCCTTAGCCTCTCAAATAGCTGGGATTACAGGTGTGTGCCACCAAGCCTAGCTAACTCGGGGTTTTTTTGTTTGTTGTTTGTTTTTGTTTTTTTGGTAGAGACAGGGTTTCACCATGTTGGCCAGGCTGGTCTCGAACTCCTGATGTCAAGGTGTTCTGCCTACCCAGGCCTCCCAAAGTATTGGGATTACAGGCATGAGCCACTGCACCTGACCGGGGACATCCTTCTATGGGCAACAAAACTATGCCTGGTGCCCATTAGTGATTTAGTTTTTGAAATTCTGACCATTCAATCAGTGAACAAATATTGAACATCCTGACGTGCCAATTTCCCTTCCCTTTTCCACTCTTGCAAGAGTCCCAAAGCTTTTTCTATACCATTTCTAATCTGTTCCTCATGACTTAACCCAATCCTTTCACATCCTGAGTGTCATTTGTTCCACAGGTCACTTACACCTCTGTGGGTTGCCTGTAACGTACCCTCTCCCAAGACTTCCACCGGACACTCATAGAGCCTTCACAATTCCACCAGAAACTTAACTTTAAAGAAGTAAATTCCCAAGCTGAAAAGTTGTTTTCTACTTTAAAACAATAAAAAAATTGGATATCAGGGAGCAAATAACAAGTGAGAACTTGTGGCTGTCCACAGCCCAGATGGAAAGCAGACTGTGGTCAAGTTTATTTCTACACTTCAGAACTCACAACACAGCCCCCTCACTCCTTCCTCCCTGACAAGAGGAGATTCACCCTCCACAGGCCGTGTGTGCACGTATTTCTCTCTTTATCTGCCCCTTCACTCCATCTGTCTTCTCCAGAGGCAGCCCCAGAGTTCTACCGACGAGGGATAGAGGCAAGGCAACCTGATTGGAAGAAGAGGCTTGTCTTCAAAAGCATTTACATAGCAAATATATTAGCACCATGCTTACTTAAATTTCATGCCTGTTTGGGATGGCTTTGCGGAGGGGCAGTGTAGAATGTGGAGAACCTAACTCTACCCTCCCTCCTCAAGTCACAGCCTATAAGGATATATTATCACAGTTTTCTAATAGTTTTAGTATACCCTTTTTAATTTCAAAAGCCAATATAAATCTCAATAAAGTTTGTAGGTGAGGTGATAGCATTGGGTAAATGTTCATTTTTTGAAAAATGAATAGCTTGAAAAACATATCCTAGTTATATAAGATATTAACATAAGGGGAAGCTGCTGAAGGATATGTGAGAACTCTGTGTACTATCTTTGTAATTTATTTGTAAATCTAAAATTATTTCAAAATAAGTTTAAAAATATATAAAAAATGTTTTCTATTTTTCTAAAGAAAAGTGAATAAACATCCCAAAATTGTTTAATTTATTTGGAATCTATGTTAACTTTGTACTTAGAGCCAATAGTTCCAAAGAGGAAAAAAAAGTCCCAACTTTTACATTTTCAACAGGTCCTCCACCATATTATGTACGACAATTACAATTAAATAAAGTCTCAATATGACTGAGCAATATTGAAGTTTCTTTAGATTCTGTATAACAAGAAATTTTATAAAGACTCACCACCACCCCTTGGAATTAAATGGTTTCAGATGAATTTCTAGCAGATGAAACAGCTGAGGCCACATATGTGTGTGTGTTTACATTCCAGATACTCTGTTCTTAAAGAGTTCTTCCCTTTTTATTATTCATAAATAATAAAAAATAGATCATGATACATTTCCCTGACTACAAATAACAAATCAATTTTTGAACTGCTTTGAAGATGAAAGAGAAAAGTAAATGCTAAGTAATGGGGTGTGTATAAAAATTAAGTGAACTAGAGGTGTGTAGTGGGTCTTGTTTTTTCCTTTGGATGTTATTATTTCTAATTATTTTAAGCATTGAAAGGAGAAAAAAAGAGCTACTCTGGTGTCAATAAATAAGAACAACACTCCTTCATGGGTTTTCCTCCTTAAGATCTCTTCTACAATCTCACCAGACCTCTTGGCAAATGGTCCCACCTTGACCCAACTCATCTTCATTTCAGGTAAGACATTTAGCCTCTTTGGATCTCAGTTTTCTCCTATGAAAAGTGAGGAGGTTGGATTAGGAGCGAGATGGGTAACTGGTAGCCTAGAGGCAGTATTCCGGACAGCAGATATTTGTTAGTCTCACAAATGTATATGTATATTTAAAGTTATTTGCCAATGTGTAATAGTCAAGATAGTTCTCATAACATCTCAGGCTTGGATCTTGGGCTGCTCCTGACACATCAGAACACTGACACGATGTTCTGGCATGGCACGAAGTCAGGCGGCAACTGACGGCAGCTGCCCCTTTACCCCGGGACATATCCTCCAGGACACCATGGTCCTCTCCCATGGGCCCACTGCTCCTATGGGTTACCTATGTGACCTCTGGAAGCATCCGAGTTTGCCACCCTTGCTCTGGAGTCCCTCTTGGCTCTAATATTCTCATTCCCAGTGTGATTGTTTACTAAAAAAGAGAGCTTTAATTTGACTTTCAGCACACTGGAACTCTATAGGGGCTTTAGTCATATGTTAATACAGACATAACTGTTCATCTGCTTTGTTTAGAGTTTCTATATGAGACACAAGAAAAATAAATCTAATATTTAGATCACTATACCACAGTAGAGCAGGTATTCAAAATGTTTTAAATTTACTGCTGCCTAAAGTTGTTCTTCTAGAATGAGCTCTTATTTTAAAGGCTATTTGGGTTAGATGATGGGGTCACTGTAGGATGGATAACAACTCTAACAGATTACTGGTTATACAATTTAAGCGTTCAAACATAAAATCCCAATGGTCTACTCTCTTACTCCTTGCAGAACCAATTTTAGAGTGGAAACAAAAAGGACAGAGCACTTAAGATGTAGTTGTTCAAAATAAAATGTCAGACTAGGTCAAAATGGACCAAAAATTATGTAAGACTGCATAAAGAAAAAAAATCATCTGCAATTTTCATTAAGTAGGGTAATTTTAGCTACTGGTGTCATGAAGAGAAAACAGTAGACTGAATTGGTTCTGAAACTATTTGAAAACATGTTATTTTTATGAGTGTAGATTAGCCTTTAGGTTCTTTTCTAAGATGATACTGTACCAGTTTCCTAGAGGCTCAGACTCCTTTTATTTTGGAAATAAGTTTAACACTACTCTTTCTTTAGGTGGGGAAAAGAGGTAAAACTATTATGCTGCTGGACTTGACATTAAAATACCCTGGCATTTCACAGCACAGCAGCTTTTCTGCTTTTGTTTTTATTTTTTAGTACTCTAACCTCGAATCTATATTTACAACATTGCCGGAGATCTTAGGAATTATGAGGAAATTACCTCATTCCCTTTAAACTTTTTCAAAAAGCAAAGTTCTCTCCATATATGGCAAATCAAGAAGGAAGCAGAATCAAGTTACATTCATTTAGGAGCTGCCAAGACTTACCAATTGTTTTGTTCTAGGCATGACTACAACCCACGTGTGGGCAGGCCGACCCTGGCACAGCTGGGTGGCTAGGGAGTGCCTGTCCTCATCTCTCCAACATCAGGCAGTACAAGAGTGGGCCTGGCAAGGGGTCCGGGCCACCACAGGCACCCTGTGCTAGATAAGCCACTTTCTTAGGGACTTTGAATTGGTAACCTGCACAGGAGAGAAAGGCGAAACAGGTAGGCTGAGGACTACAGTGGAGAGATCTCAGAGGAGAAAGCAAGGGGCGTGTGCTGCTGAGGGAAAACAGCATGACCCAATCAGCTGGGGTATGCCCAGGGAGGCACAATCAGAACATCCGCTGTCTGAAGTCCTGGCTGGGAGGCTGCAGAGATGGTTTCTGCCCTTTCCCAAGCATCCTGAAAAGTAGCCCCATCAACCTGTGGCAAATGGAGAATCACCTGCCCCTGCACCTGGAAAAGCCCAACCCCACATACTTTCTTGATAGAAGTTTTTTGCAATATGTTGTAAAACAAAAACAAAAACCAACTGTGAGTAACTAAGACATTTTTTCTATAAGGCAGAGTTTTGTAGGGATCAATCATCTCGGACATGGGCAATAAAACCCTCTTGAATTGATGAACTTGCAGAAATCAAGAGCAGACTAATGCAGTGCTTCTTGTAACCCATAAAATTGAAGCTTTTGTTTGGGTCTACTATGCTAATACCCCAAGGAAGAAAGATTCACAGTCACTTTCATGAACCGTAAATACTAAGAAGAGACTGAGAAACGGAAGAAAAAAAAAGAAAGAAAATGATTAATGTGATATTGCTGATGATGGATGAGCCAAAGAGGTTATTTGGTTACACATAAATATGAAATGTTTGGGTGGAGATACAGAGGCATCAGTAAAATGTACAGATACAAGTGGCAATAATTAGAAAACCTGATACACAAAATCCAACTAAAAAAGTTGGTAACTCTTTAGCTTTCAGTAAGTTTGGCTTTAATACAACCACACGTTGGTTAGAGGTAGCAAAAAAAGTGGGTTTACAAGTACCTTTTAAAAAACTATCAACCTGGGGCTGAACAAAACACTGGCTGGGATCATTCCTACCACCTGGGCTTTTCCTAGCCTAAACATCATCTTTTGAACTACCTACACTTTACGGGAAATAAACCACTAGAGTAGGGAAAGAGTGAAAATAACATAAAATGATGCAAATATTGAAAAATCGGTCAATGGAGAGAAAAAATAGATTAAGTATATGCATAAATGAGAACAGATAAAGACAAGTGACAAGGATCGGTGACAGAACATGATTGACATAATTATTTAACAGATACATACAAAGGGCAACAATTACTTTTAATTTTTTTTATCTTCCATTTTCAGAACACAGGAAGGTAATTATTCACAAAACCGAAGTAGTAGCCAAAACTAAGACAAAACAAATACACAAACAACAAAAAGAAGCAAGAGCATCTGAGAAATAAGGAGAGCTCTTACAGATTTGGAGACTTGGTAAGTGAAGGAGAATGATCCTGGATGTAAGACAAATAATTAAGGACAGTTCAGTCCCACAAATTTAACTGGGGAAATACACAAATAAAAACCCAAATGTATTTCTCTTTCCTTATATTCATTTTTCTATTTCTTGCTCTCACCAGGGAACACTCAAAAACACTAAAACTCAGCAAGCCTTTTAAATTCTAAGTACAAATAAGTGGCATACAAGTGGAATAAGAAGTTCTCACACATATTCTAACTATGCCAGGCATCCTAATCTAGACTATTTTATGGGCTGCTTCTGAACCCCACAAATATCTTTCCTACTAGCCCTTTCTTGGTTTTGTTATTTCTCCTTTTGGAGGGTACTTTTTAAGACAGAACAAAATCTGTCTTCACTTGTGGGGTAAGCCACACAGAGATCTTCTCTCCCCTAGCTTTCTGTCATCCAGGGAGAGCACTGTTCTGTTGCTAGAAACATACACAGTGATGAGCTGAAGTCTAAAAGGAAGAAAGTAATTTTATAATTGTTCTGACAACGTAGGTTTAAAAAAGGAAAAAAACAATGAAATGAAATCTTTTCTATGAAATGATAAAAATTAGAATCTACTTCCAGTTTTGGAAGCTCTTAAATTATGAAACTGGATCTGTACTCCAAATTAAATCTGGGGAACACCCATTCTTTAAAAAAAAAAAAAATTTAAAGGTGGCATCCACTGAAGCACTGAAGTGGGGCACAGGTCATTAAAAGTGGGAATTAGGAGTCGGGTGATTTGAGGCTGGGTCAGACTTGGGGTGAGGAAGTTGGGTGAAGATCTGTAATCTTCATAGACCTCAGTTTCCTCCTTTGAAAATAGTAAGCGTCTGATGAGATGATCTCCCAGAATCCCTTTCTATCTCTAAAATCCTATTACCCTTCTATTGAAAATGCTCAATTTCACAATTGACACTTGAATTTCTACAAAAGTTTAGTGCAAAATAGTCTCCCTGTAAGTGACAGTAGAAAGTGCATTTGTACTGAGAGCACAGGGAGCATCTAGCAGCTAAGAAAAAGCACCAGAAAACGCCCTTTTCATTAAACACTAAGGGACCGATTTTCAAAAGTAAGAAAACAAGACCATTCATCTCTTCAGTGACAGAGGTCCAGAAATAAAAACAAATTTCTATTTTAAAATGCAAATGTAGGCCGGGCACAGTGGCTCACGCCTGTAATCGCAGCTCTTTGGAAGGCTGAGGCAGGCGGATCACCTGAGGTCAGGAGTTCGAGACCAGCCTGGCCAACATAGAGAAATCCTGTCTCTAGTAAAAAATACAAAAATTAGCTGGGCATGGTGGCTGGCACCTGTAGTCCCAGCTACTCAGGAGGTTGAGGCAGGAGAATCACTTGAACCCAGGAGGCGGAGGTTGCAGTAAGCCGAGATTGTGCCACTATACTCCAGCCTAGGCAACAAAGCAAGATTCCATCTCAAAAAATAAATAAATAAATAAAATGCAAATGTAATATCACAGCATTTGGATAAGCTTTTAAGCAAGGACTTGGAATTACTACTTTAGCACTAATAAGAAAGTTTATAGCGTAGCAACTTTGAGTAAATTAAAGAACTAAAGAGAAAGGCTGGCACAAAATACATCAACCAACCAGATAACAACTGTACATAAAATGTCTACACTTCAGGGAATGTGTAATATGTGCTTAAGGGGGAGGGGGGATTTAAGATAGTTGGACTGTTAAGAGACATACCCATAAGAAGACAAGAGAGAATTCAAGATAAAAGTAGTTATGGGCCGGGCGTGGTGGCTCATGCCTGTAATCCCAGCACTTGGGAGGCCAAGGCGGGCAGATCACTTGAGGTCAGGAGTTCGAGACCAGTCTGGCCAACATGGAGAAACCCCATCCCTAAAAAATTAGCTGGGCATGGTGGTGGGCACCTGTAGTACTACCAGCTACTCTGGAGGCTGAGGCATGAGAATTGGTTGAAACTGGGAGGTGGGGGTTGTAGTGACTCGAGATTGTGCCACTGTACTGCAGCCTGGGAGACAGAGTGAGACTGTATGAAAAAAAAAAAAGTAGTTATGATATCACCAAAAGAGCCAGGAATCAAAATCAGAAATTGATGAGTCTGGCTTGATGTTTGTCAGGTGTGAGATCTCTGTCAGGAATGCCAGTAAGGAGTCTGGAACTGGAAATGCAGGCGGAGCGGGAAGGGGTGGAGGGAGGTGAGGTGTTCAAGAAGCTCTGCAAGTGTGTGATAAGAATATCTGTCTCTGTTTTTCAGATGTGCATCCTGAAAATTTTCCAGAGGATGACTTAAAGGTCCACTATGTACAAACTAATTGGTAGGCAAAGATTTCTTTTAATCAAACTACATTTTCAAAGACTGTTCTACAATACAATGATCTATCCAATAATAATTGTACACACACATAGCCCCAGAACTAATGGTATATTTTCAAAATTTTAAGAATTGTTTAAATTAGGAATTGTTTAAATTAAGAATTGTGGTTTACCTGCAACCTAATTTAAAAAAAAAAAGACAAAAACCTAACCATATTTCTTTGAAGTCTAGAGTACATGCCAGTAGACAGAGCAGCCTTTGTAGCTCTTAAGCAAAAACTATCATAAATAGGAAAGTAGGCAAATAACTTTTCATTATAGTACAAGATATTTCAAGGTAAAAGGTTGAAGCACATAATACATTTCACCCTGGTAATTTCCAGTTATAGTTAAAAAAAAAATTTAACACTGTCATGTCATGCTCTCCAAGTAACAGGAATAAGTGATAGCTGCATTCCACACAGAATGTTTTCAATGCTGTGCCCCAGGCTGCAGAATCACACAACTTATTAAACTTATAAACTTTACCATTTTTGTAGGAATACTAAAGACATCTTAATTCAGTCTACAAAACAGAAACTTGTGTAATTTAAACATAGCCCAAGTAACTAAGGAAATAAACTACTCAGCCATTTAAGCTACTTTAGTAGCGTCATTGATGGGGAAGGAGTAACTGGGCTATAATTCTTACAGAACAATACACTGAAAATAACCTATAATTGGTACCATTCTAGGAAAAAATGTAGGTAATTTAAAAAGTGTGCTACTAGCTAATAGTACAAACAAATAAAAAGACAACTTATTTTCAAGTACTTTGGAAATAACTTCGTCGAAGAATTTGCTTTCAATTAACGTGTCAATTAAAATTGTTCTTATCTTCTCATTAAATGAGGAAAATGCACCTGTCATAGGCACTAAAAAATAATAAAACTGCACTTAAAATGTGTTGAGTCTACAACTAGAGCTCTTCTCTAATTTAAAAATGATTCCTTTTTTAAACAACAGGAGTAAAGACTGGTTGGATGTGACAAGTGATCTCCTTGCTCTCTTCTTGTTTTCTCTTAAGAGGGAGGAAGCAGCCACCCAGCCACCTGAAGGGAGGTGTCCTGGAAAGCAGGATGCAGATGGAATAGAGCAACGGGAAAGAGGGGAAACCTCGTTCAGTGCTTTAAGCATCATGTGATGGCAAAGTAAAATAGTACTTCCTTGGAAGACAGTTAGGCAGCTTCTTATACAGGTAAACATACACCTACTACATGATCAACCCATTCTTACTTCTAGTTATTCACCCAAGAAAAATGAAAGTGTATATTCAGGCCAGGCACAGTGGCTCACATCTGTAATCCCAGCACTTTGGGAGGCTGAGGCAGGTGGATTACCTGAGGTCAGGAGTTCGAGATCAGCTTGACCAACATTGTGAAACCTCGTCTCTACAAAAATACAAAAATTAGCCAGGCATGATGGTGGGTGCCTGTAATCCCAGCTACTCAGGAGGATGAGGTGGGAGAATCACTTGAACCCGGGAGGCGGAGGTTGCAGTGAGCCGAGATAGCACCATTGCATTCCAGCCTGGGTGACAAGAGCGAAACTTCGTCCCAAAAATAAATAAATAAAGTGTATATCTGTAAAACAACTTGTACATGAGTGTCCATAGCAATTTTATTTGTAATAGCCAAAACCTAGAAACAATGCACGTGTCTGTCAACAGATGAAAATGGTATATCCACAAAATGGAATACTACTCAGCAAGTGTTGGAACGAACTACTGATATATACAGTAACATGGATGAATCTCAAAATAATCACTTTTTGAGTGAAAGAAGCCAGACAAAAATCCACACATATTGTGTGATTCCATTTTCGTATGTTAATTTTAGAAGACATAAACTAATCTATAACATAGAAATCAGATCAGCTGGTTGCCTAGGGATAAGATGGTGATATTATAAAGGAGTGCAAGGATACTTTTGGGGATGCTAAAGATGTTCATTATCTTGATTTTCATGATGGTTTCACAGGTGTGTCAAAATACATACATATGCCATACATATGTCAAAACTCATCAAATTGTACATTTTAACTATGTACAGCTGATGCATGTCAATCATACTGCAATAAAGCTATTTTTATTTTATTTTATTTTATTTTTTCATTTTATTTTTGAGACAAATTTTCACTCTTGTCACCCAGGCTGGAGTGCAATGGCGCGATCTCAGCTCACTGCAACCTCTGCCTCCCGGGTTCAAGCGATTCTCCTGCCTCAGCCTCCTGAGTAGCTGGGACTACAGGCGCCCACCACCACACCTGGCTAATTTTTGCATTTTTAGTAGAGACGGGGTTTCACCATGTTGGCCAGGCCGGTCTTGAGCTCCTGACCTCAAGTGATCCGCCCGCCTCGGCCTCCCAAAGTGCTGGGATTACAGGCCTGAGCCACCATGCCTGGCCAATAAAGCTATTTTTAAAGAAAAGAGTCAAAATGGGCTGAGTCTTCAGAGATAGAGAACAGGCTAGACACGGAGGAACACACATCCCCTGACGGAGAGGAAGCCTCAGGGAAAACACAGAGAAAAGATGTGTAATTATATTCCATTTAGGAGGAAGAGTACACTGAGGCAGTGGCCCTCCCACCCTACTTGGCGACAGGTCCACAGAGTCCTTTGAACAGGAGCAAGAGGGCTACAGTGATGCACTAAGGTCCTGGAGAAGCAGAAGAGAGAAAGCCGACTGTTTGTGGCCTGCTGTCATAAGAGGGAAAACTGTTCAATCCTGTGCACCAGAGCCACAGTAGGCAAGAAGATAAGAATTTAAGAGAAACATGAACTTCTGCAAGCAGGACTCCTAATCTGACATCAAAGGCACCAACCCCAGACCCTTTCTTTACTGTGTCTATGGCCCTTGAATTTAATAAGAGGGTTCACCCACAAGAGGGAATACAAGCCCGGGGCAGGACTGTGAGAAGCACACTGACACCAGATGAGTAGGGGCTGCCCATGGAAGGGGCACTTCTGGGAGTAGTTTGGTTTTTGGGTAGAGCCCCTCACCCTCTCTGCATGTGTCAGGCATTTATTTGTGCCAGGCACAACGCGAACTACTGGGGATATGGCTGCCCCAGGTGCTGACATCACAGTGGAGGGCTGGGCCAGGTGCTGGAGGTCTGTCTTGAGCCCCCAGCTCTGAGATGGAGCAAGGATCCAGTCACCAGAGTGTTTCCATCAGGACTCCTCAGGCCCCTCTAGGCTCTGACACCAAAGACAGTTCCTGACAGCATCCAAGCTCATCACCCTCCACAGCTACCAAGAGAGAGATTAGTTGTTTAAACCCATCAGAAAGTGAAGGTCAGTGCTAGGTTTTAAATCCCACCTAAACATTGTGTGTTTTTAAATTTGCCTCTCAATCTTTCCTGAATTAGGGACAGCTGATTGTCATCCCATTTTTGAGACTTCAGTCATCCTTCTGTGTGCATCGCCGCAACTGAGAGGAAGGAAAGAGCACTGGATGTGGAGTGAGGAGACCTGAATTCTGTCACTATTCTGTTCTGCAGAACCCAACAGTATGTCATTAAAACAAAACAATACAAAAACCTGTCTGTGAAAGGAGACTCATAAGTAAGGGAGTTTTGATGATTTCCCAGTTTACTTATGTCCTTAATTCTAAGGAAGTGCAGTAAGGGACTTGTCAATAGGAAACCCTTTAAGTCTCAGGGAGATGGGAGCTGCTTCCTTTCCTCTTATTTCAAATTATTTTAAGCATTAAAAAGAGTGGGGAAAAACTAGACTGGTGTCAGAAGAAAGAACAAAACCCTGTTCATAAGTTTCTCCCTGGGCCTGAGGCAAATCACAACCTCTCTGGGCCTCAATTTTCTCAACTATAAAATGGGAATCAGATTAGGTGTGGGTTGTGTTGCTGTTATAAACATTCATTCATTCATTCATTCATTCATTCATTCATTCATTCATTCACTCATTCAATATTTGAGAACCTATTCCATCCCAGGAATGTCCCAGGCAATAGGTTATAGAGTTAAAAAACAGACAAGAACCTTGCACTCCCACCTACATTTCAGATGAACCAAAAATAGAGAACAAAACAAGATAATGTCAGACAGTGACAAGCACTAAGAAAACAACACACCAGGAGTGCTTGAGTTGGGGTGGAGTGCTGTTACTTTACTTTAGGAAGGGTGGTGGGGGACAGCTTCTCTGAACTGGTGAGACTTGAGCTGAGTCTGGAATGATGAGAAGGAACCAGACACTTGCCTCCAAGCAGAGGTAACAAAAGGGCAAAAGCCCTGAAGCAGGAATAGGCTTACTTGGTGAAGAGAAGCTATCCCCTTTTCATTGTATACCCCACTGCTAGTGGTGTGTATTAATGCCACTTAAATATATTCATACAAGACATTTTAAAGAGGGGTAAAATATCATTGGACTTGAACAATTCCCTCAAGGCAGGCCTTCTCTTCCACATCGCTCCTTTGTTGTTCTCAGATTTCTGTCCTCATGGTCATAAATTCCCTTACTTACTCCAGGCAGCACTAAACAGGATTTAAGTCAGTGCTTTTCAATCTTTTATAACAGCGACCCATAGTGAGAAGTAAACTTTATGTTGCAACCCAGCATACATATAAAACTAAACAAAAGTTTTAAAAATCACCAACTTTACTATGACTCCCTGCAATACACTATCAAACATTCTATTTTATTTCATTTTTTTAAAATGCTAAGGTGATTTCATGGGTAACTTACTGTTTGTAAAACACTATTCTAAACCAACATTGACTAGTAATTTTGTTCAAACACAAACCAAAACATGAAAAAATACAGCATTAACCTCAAATGCCACCTCCTTCTCCCTTTTTTCTGTACACATCCTTGCTTTGACACAATTGAAATCTAAATTTCTCTGTGTAACTTGTAGAGGAAATGACCAGAAGAGGCATTTCCAGGAAAGCTGGAAGTGAAGGAAAGAAACCCAAATATGCAAATATGCAAACTGTTCACTAGGTTTCAAAGACCATTGGTTTCAAAGACTGCCCAAGAAGAAAAGATTCATAGTCTTCACAATAACCAGAAGAGGTGTGTAAGTGTTGGGGGTGGGGGTATGAGGTGGTGCTAGGTAAGCCATCAAATTTTAAGTTCCTGGAGGGAAGGCAGTCTGTATTCCTACCTTCCCTCACCAGAATTTCAGCCCCATGTGGACTGATGTGTAACCACAGCACTCAGAACCATCCCTGGCACACAGCACATACATGGGAGCTCAAAAACAATTTGTTTCACAACTTTAGAATAATGGAGCTCACTGTCACCATCAAACCCTAACTTTGCACGTATGCCCAATTATTAAATGTTCCTGGAATGTATAAATGTCATGCAATAGTAAACTAACCTCTTGCTTATTTCCCAGTCATTGTTCAAGCCCGGGTATTAATGAGGTATTTTTCTCAAGCACCAAGTGGGAAAAGGATATTTTCTATTGCAAGGTACAAGAGACAGTATTGGCTGTAATGGAAAGATTTCACCTCTGTTAGTGGTTATGGTAAACTCCTGAACAGCTGGGATTAAAATAAGCATGTTAATTTCATAAGTAGTTTCCCAAGGGAAACTAACCAGCAGGCTGTCAGCCAAGGGTTCTCTCTGATAGAACCACGGAAATTTCTCTGTGAAACAGTTACCATCCTCACCCCTGAAGTCAGAAGTGCATGCACCCAATTTTCAGGAGCTCCGGGGTCCTGGTGTCGCAAAAATTACACCTGCAAGGCAAGCATTTTCCCACCTGCCACACAGCTGTCACACACAGAAAGCAGCTCCTTTCAACTATGCCCTTCAGCCCTAATTAGGGTCATCATTAATGATTTCAAAGTGCAACTGTTGCTTTATCTCAAAACAGTGCTAAACAGGGGAGCTACATTCATGATGGTTCTTTTAAGTCATTTATCTGCTCTTCTCTCAGGGGCAAAAAAGATGTTGAGACAAGTATGAACCTGCCAGAGTTCTTATTGTAGATGCAGCCCTCCTCTCCTCCCTCCCTCTTTTCCACTCCAGCACCCCTCCCGGTCTGGCTTTCCTGAATTGAGGCAGTAGCCTCCAGTAAGAAACTGTAAGTGGCTCCGTTATCAAAACAAGGAGGGATTCACAGCAGAGGGAGTGAGTCAGGCGACCGAGGGAAGAACCCCTCCCTTATCCTGACAGGTCCATTTACCCCGTTCCCCCAGGTCAACAATAACTCGGGTTTCATAAAGGAAGAAAGTCTTAGAGGAGGAAAATCAATCTATCCAAATACAGGAGCATCTGCTTAACGCAAGACGGAACGAACCCCGCTGCCAGACCGGTGGTGTGGGCAGGAGAATGTGTGAGTGTGCATAGGGACAAGCCTATATACAGAGGAGACATTAGTGGCAACGAGAGGAGAGCCACCACGATTGACAAAGCCACAACTATTACGATTTGAAATATCCCCCGCAGGCACTGACTTTTGGTGCCAGAATCTCCCCGGATTTATTTTCAGGCAAGTGACTCACAACCTGGTCTCCACAAGTAATTCCATTAAAATGAGTCGCCGGTTCCACTAACCCGACTTTCCGCTGCCCTCTGGCTGCTCCTCCTTCCTCTCCGCCCATCCTGCAAACCCAGACAGCTCACAGACCGAGAAACCTTATCCCCAAGGGAGCAGACGGCAGGCTCTCCGGCCTGGCCCCCACCCTCCAGGAAGAATGAATGGGGCCGCGGGCGGGAGTGAGCGCAGGGAGGGGGCGTGCGGGCTGTGCGCGGGGTGTGTACGAGTGTGTGCGCGCGTGGGCACGCACCCCGGCCAACTTACGGAGGTGGAGTTGGTCCTCGCCTGGCCCTGTTTCCGTACCTCCTGCTCCCGGAACTGCAGCCCAGCCAGATGCTTCTCCAGTGCCTCCCAATCCATAGGTGGCACCGGCGGCTCTTCGGGGACGCACGTCCCGCCGTCTGGGGGCTGAAGGCAGAGCCCCCCAGCCGCCGGGCCGCGGCCACTGCGCCGGCTCCCAGCCGGCTGGGGCTTTTGGATCGCCCGGCGGGGGCCCCGGGAACTGCTCGGCCGGCCAGCCACCACCACGTTGCCATTGTGCCTAAGGTCCTGGGGTCGTGCTGGTGGAGGTTGCCGTTGGGCACCGGGGGCGGCATGGCGGTGGTGGCGCTCCTGCCCCCGCCGCTGCGGGTCCTGGCGCTTACGTACCCCGGCTCCCGGGCCGGACAGCGGTCATCCCGGTACCCTCGCTGGTCGCGCTCGTCCTCCTCTTCCTCCTCCTCCCCGTCCTCCTCCGGTGCCCACTCATCAATCACCTTCTTCTGGTAGACCGGGAAGGGCTCCTCATAGTCCTCCAGGGCAGACACCAAGTCCAGGCTGCCCCCCGGCGACGATGAAGATTTGCACTCGGAGCAAGGGGTCACTTTGGTGGAGTTGGACTGTGAACTGGCGCGGCTGCTGCTGCTGCTGCTGCTGCTGCCGGCGTCACTGCCTAGATCCATCCCATCCTCTCGGTAATCCTGCGGGGAGGAGGTAGAGAGAGTGAGCCGCTGGGCCGAGCCTGCTCCAGCCTCCCGCCGCCCGCCGCGAACGCCCCGGCCCAGTGCCCCGCACCCTGCGCCCGCTGGGTCCGAGGTGCGTCCCCCAAGGAGGCCTGGGGGCGGGAGCCAGCACCAGCCTGAGGCTTCCCTTCTGCCTGCCGTTCCTCTCGCACAGCCAGACTTCCTGCCGGTAACTAACCCTCACATTAGCAAAGGGGTGCCCAGCCACCAGCGCGTACACTTTTCATACGAGGGGCCCCGCGGCGCGTGCAGACTTTGTATTAACCATTTTGCGCCGGGCGCGCCCCTTTA
Organism: Rhinopithecus bieti; assembly: GCF_001698545.2. NCBI lineage: Eukaryota > Metazoa > Chordata > Mammalia > Primates > Cercopithecidae > Rhinopithecus > Rhinopithecus bieti. The sequence continues at coordinate 1,870,028 of NW_016803114.1, forward strand.
CCCCGCCCCAGGGATTCTCCGAGAACCAGACACTTTCCCAGGAAATTATAATTCCCTGGGGGCGGGAACTGCGAAGAGGGTGGGCGGCTACTAATTTCGCACCTCCAGCCTCAGGCTCTAGGCGCTGAGAGCCACCCCCGCCTGGCCCGCCCCGCCCCGCCCCGCCTCCGCCCGCGCTGGGAGACCCGGTCCGCGCTGGAGCTGAGCTTTACTTTCTAAGGAACTGCTGGCAGTCCGAGGACTCACTGCCGCCTCCGCGCCTCTCTGGCCGGCCCCTCCTCCCACCCACCGGAAGGTTCGGGGTGGGGAGCGCCCTCGGCCCGCGCCGGGCAGGGTGGTCCTCCGCCTCCCCAAAAGGTGTTCCTGGCCGGGGCGCGGCGGCAAGTCGCTGCAGACGCCGCCACCGCCCTAGGGGAGGGAGGACGCGCCCTCCTGGCGGCGGAGCCGGTCCCGCCACCGAGCATGCCCAGAGGCTGCCGGGCGCGGCGCAGTCCGCAGTCCGGGTTTCCGCGGCAGCGGCTGGAGCGGGAGGCAGGCTGGGATGGGGTTGGAGGGGCCCAGGATAGGCCCAAAAGAAGGGGCACTGGGCGTTAGGGGCGCAGATCCAGCCGGTTAGCAAGGGCAGCGCGCTGGGGAGAGTGGTGTATTTTTACGCCGACACCCGTATTTTCTTGGCGTGCCTCAAGCCGTCTCTGCGTGACTCGTTACCCCGCCGAGGCCACCCGGCACCCCAGAACACGAGCCTGGCACCTCCTATTCCACGCGGAAATGCCCGAGTGACCCTGTGAAGGACCTCCCTCACACACGCACATACACAAGCCCATGTGGGAGCCCGAGTGACGTGTGCTCGGTGGTCATGCACCATCATTTCCCTTCCACCTTCCTCCTCGCAGCTTCCACTCCCTCCACTGCACAGCTCCAGCCGCCCTGCCGCCGCCGCATCCCCTTCCAAGTTCAGGCTGCGGGTAGAACCTGTTGCTTTAGCTCACGTTTCCTTTCCCCTCCGGGCTGCACGCTGAGGATGACCTCAGCGAGGTATGTGTAGGGGGAATGGAGGGTAAGTGCGAGAAAGGACTCCTGTCTGGCAAGGAGACGGAGGAAGCGGATGGGGGCGAATGTTCTAAAGGGTTGGGCAAGCCACCAGAGACTCTTTCCGCCACCTCCAATCAAGGGGACCTTAAAGGAGGGGAAGAGGTAGATACAAGTGAGGGTGCCCCTGGCACATCCGCTGCCTTTGCTTCCTTAGATATTTCAGGTACCTGAGTCAAAGAAACCTATGCTGGTGTTTTCAAAAATGTATGGGCTGCCTGAGTCTGGCAGCTAATCTCCTTTGGAAGATGGTTCTGTGAAATGAAAAATACCAACATTTGGAAAACATAGATGCGTCACAGAGCACCTAGTAAGAATTTCCTGTGAACCAACCATTCTGACCTGTAAGAACTGGGAAACTAGGAAATGCCCTTTTCTCTGTGGTGATGGTGAAAAATATTACTTAATTTTATAACAAATTGGAGAGAACCAATTTCTCTGAACTTCCAGATGTGGGCCTGTTGCTAATTATTCCCAGTGAATTCTAGCCTGGACCAAATGACTTCCCTGGCGTGGCACAGTCCAGATGGAAGAACAGGGGAATGCATGGGATTCCTAAGTAGGGAGTGGCTGCCATCCTGAGGATTCTTCTAAGCCCTAGTGGAATGTGGTGCTGAGACCCTTTTTGAAGTGATTTCTGTGAGGCACGACTCTCCTGTCCTAGGTAGACCTGAGCCAGGGAAGATAATCTAACCTCTCAACTCCTCTGGAAGCAGCAATCTTAGGAATAACTGGAAAAGGGGCCTTCTGGTCTGGCCAGCTCTTTTGTAAAACGTTACTGATGATTATTTAAATTGTCTTTTATGGTAACATCTGTAAACAGCCTGTCTTGTGCTCCAAATATGGTTTGATTTTGAGATTGCTCTGGAGCCCTGCCTGCCACTCCAGTGGGTGGAGGTGGCCCTGTGAGTAGGAAGATGTGAGTAGGAAACATTTGATGTGCTGGGAATTAGATAGCTGTTTTTCAGTTCACCATATGACCTGGCATGGCTTAGATCACAAAAAACTCCCTGCTTTGTGGCAGGACACAGGTAGACAGATAAGTACTGATCACCTGGGGTGTGATCATCACCTGGGGTGATGAGAGAGAGCTGTGGTTTCATTCCAGGTTTTGAACATTAGGACCTCCTCAGCCACCCACCCAGACTCCCTCTGAGCTCTGGGCTCATCCCCCTGTTGCCCAGATGGTCCATGTTCAGGGAATGCAAAATAAGGCCTAAGAAAAATGTTTGGCAAAGAAAGTCTACTGCCAAAAATGCATGGCATTTCAAAGCCAAATATAAACATCTTTGAATTACCTGTACTTTTAAATTATTTTCCGACCAGATATTTCTGGATCAGATGAGAAAGTACCAGGTTTCCCTTCTTTTCTCTTCACGCAAGGTGCCTGGCTAGCCCAGTTTCCTTTCTGTTTCCAGCCTTCCATCTCCTGCCAGGAACCCTCCCACTTTGGAACAGGACGCTCTGCCAACTCCTAGGCCCAGCAACAGCCTGCAGATATGTCCAGCAGGATAGGGAGATGATTTGCAAAGTGATTGAAAGATTCTGTCTTCCTGTTTACAGGACCATTTTTTCAAGTTAGGGGCTTGGAGCTTTTAGACTTAGATTTGTTTCCTGAAACCTTTGTAAATTAGACATCAGAGGTGTGGGATAAGCACCTTCATGCTCTGGCTCCAGCACCTTTCCCCATCAATCAACAAGTCCTGTCAATCTACCTAAGTACAAGGTCCCTCTCAAATACCCACTGCCCCCACCCTATGGGCTGCTGTGTCCTGAAATTACTAAATAGTTTCCCAACTGATTCCTGCCCATTCTCTTCATGCAGCCAGAGTAGCCTTACTAAAATGCAAACCTGAAGAAGTTTCTCCTTTGCTTCATTAACTACTCCCCTACCCACCCAGGTCTACTCACTGCTCTTAAAGGAACTATTTCTCCTCCTCCACCCCACTTCTTTTGGTAAATTTTTACTCATCCTTCAAGTCTCAGCTTAAATGTTACTTCCTCAGGGAAAGCTTGCCTGATTCTCTACACCTGCCCTTACTGGGTCAGGTGACATTCGCATGTGCCCATGACACTCACTGCATATTTAGTTGCGGTTTAATTGCTAATCTTCTCTACTGGACTCATGATAGGAAATACATTTTATATCAAGACACAGGCCACATATTCATATAAAAGTATATGCAAGGGAAAGAAAGTTTCATAAAACTCTTATTTTATAAAATCATATCGAATTCATGTAAAACTAAATCTAGTCACACCTTACTGCATTGACTTCCCAACGCTTAGATGGGTCAGGGCTTCTAATGTGAAAAAAATACTCTAAATTCCATGAAGTGGGGGACGATTTCCCTCATTCACGGTAATTGGAATGGAATAAGAGCTTAATAGGTATTTGTTGCTGGAATTATTAATGATAATATCTAATTCATATCATCCTCAAAGATCCTATGAAGAAACTACTATTATCCCTACTTACAGATGAGGAGGCTGAAGACAGTGAGGTTAAGTAACTTGCCCAGTGTCAAAAAGCTGGTAAGGTAGATGGCAGAGCCAGGATTTGAACCTGAGTAGTTTGCATTCAGAATTCTCGTCCTAGTCATTCAGCTTAGTATCCTTTGGTCAAGGTGCATATGAATGAATTTACCAAGCAAAAATGTCAGAAAGGGTCTCCTTGCAGCAACTTCAAACTAGATCTCAGTCTGCCCTGCAGAGGCTCCTTGGGCAGTATTTATGTCTGTGCAGTGAAGAAGGCATCTGGCAAGAACAGCTGTTCCCCTTTGCTCACATGTGCTCAACTTCCTTAACCACCAAGTCCAGCAATATTTAGCAAGTAGGGAGATTTAATTGTGTAAAGGAAGAGTATAGATACTTCCAGAAATGCAATTTCACATTGTTGTGAACTATGTGCTGTATGTCCCCCTACCCCCCGCAAAACAAATCCTTTAAAAAGAAAGCCACCATGAGACTGGGGTATTTATTTTGTCATCAATAGGAAACTGTCTAGATTAATACTCAAAGATAGGGGTAAGAAGATCGTGTTCCTCAGGGGTCAGTGCTATTTATAGGATTTTAATCTGTAAAGGCAACATTTGAGAAAGGACATGATTGAAATATTTGAATCAAAGAGTATGAATAGACAGGAAAATATTTATTTGCAGGATTTCCAGACTAATCCTTATATTATTAGCCCTGATGCTGAACCTTAAGTTGTGGCATTTAGAGTAATAAAGAAATGGCTGGCAAAGGGTTTGTATTTCATCTTTATTACATGAATTACATGCAGGTCACATGCAGTACACAGATGTTCTCCTATTTCATCACCTGAATATAACTACATGGAGATATTTAACAGCCCTGTGGGGTAAAGTGTCCTGGATACAGAACATCTGGGGTTTGTTTCTGGCCCTATCTCTAACCAACTTTACGACCATAGTTTCCTCATGAAGGAGCCCAGACACATGATCACAGCGTTCGGCAAATAGTAACAATTAATTAAATGAATAAATAATGAGTGAACTAAAAAGCTACCTCCAGCTTGAAGACTATGGATTGCATTCTAGAAACAATGAGGAATATAGTATAAAAATGTCTCTGAATATTTTCATCACCTTTCTTGTTGGTGATATAAAGTTGGTTCCTCCACTAATTAAAAATCAAGGTCTATCTCTATCAGGCAGGTTGGCCTTCTTGGATGCATGGTAGTTCTCTTTTATTTCTGTAGAGCCAATGGGTTAATCTTACTAGTCTATACGTGTAGATACTTTGGAGATGGTTTCTATGTACATCTAAAATTATTTTCTTCTCACTTTCACTTACAGAGCTATATTTTAATGAAAATATTTCCTTTAAAAAATTAACATATTAAATGTTTTCATTTTCTAGCAAACCATGAGATTATTATATTTGTTTTCTACATTTTCCTCAATTAAAAAAGTGAAATGGAAAATATAGGCAAAATCACACTTAAAAGATATCTCCAACGACCTACTTTCCAAACTTGAAACCAGGACACATGGCTTGACAAACACTATAGTGCTTACAGAAAGTAGGTGAATGTATGTTTGAAATGAAGATTATCCTGAACGATCCGTAGACATTGGCAAGTGAAGCAAACCTAACTGCAGCAGAGGGATGGTGTCCTTATCAGAGAAAAGTCACACAGAGGGTGTCAGTCAGGACCTCAGCACGTGGCTGCACAGATTGTGCCCTGTATAGTGCCAGGATTGTGAACTATACAACAGGTCTCTGCCAGGAGGGACCATTTGGCACCATTCACATAGATGGCAATGTGAATGGTGCCCTCTGGAGTTATGCAGTGCACAATCTGCACAACAGTACACAGAATCTCTCCAATAATTCCATTGGTAGGAAATGTGCTGTCTTCACAAGATTGGAAAAGGCAGCCTGCTGTTCTTTTTTAAATAAAATCATTCCTCAGATTGGATGGCAATGACAAAAATTCAAATAAATTATTGTGTTTTTTCCTTTTCCAGAAGTTCTCTGCCACTAAATTCTACTTTCCTTAAGTTCCTAGCAATTCTTAAAAATGTAAGTCTGGGCCAGGCACGGTGGCTCATGTCTGTAATCCCAGCACTTTGGGAGGCTGAGGAGGGCGGATCACGAGGTCAGGAGTTCGAGACCAACCTGGCCAACACGGTGAAATCCCGCCTCTACTAAAAATACAAAAATTAGCCAGGCATGGTGGTGGGCACCTATAATCCCAGCTACTCAGGAGGCTGAGGCAGGAGAATCTCTTGAACCCAGGAGGCGGAGGTTGCAGTGAGCCAAGATCGCACCACTGCACTCCAGCCTGGGTGACAGAGCAAGACTGTCTAGAAAAAAAAAAAAAATGCAAGTCTGTAAGTAACTCTGAACTTAGTTTTTGAGCTTCATTGAAGAGAATAAATTGAACAAAAGGGCATTTAGAAAAAGCTGGGGAAGTTTGTAGACAACTGCAAGGGTCAGGGAAGCATTGTAAGTCATAGGCATGGAAGCCCATGTATACATGACGCTAATATAAGATGAAATATCTCCAAAACTGCATGCCCTCTACTTTAAAGTGTTTAGCTTATCAAAGAGGAACATTTTCACAAGATACTCTAGGAAGTAAAAACCCTGTTTTGGTCATGTCTTGACATAATTCTGGAAACCTTATAAAGTCAGAAAATAGCTACTGGCATTGTCAGCGCCACACAGCAGTAGGCATGGAGGTAGCTTGGTGGGACAGGGAGAACTCTTCAGGATACTTGGCTCTGCCTCTGACTAGCTCTATGTTTATGGGCAAGACCATCCCTGCAGCTAGCTCTCTGGGCCACTGACTTCCTCCTGAAAGCAGAGTTGTATGAAATTGTCTGAGGCTTAGAAACTGCCAGAATTTCATGGGCTGTAACTTAGGTGCCTCCAGGGGCCAGGCAGGTGAGGTAAATGAGTGAAGGGGGCACCAGGGGTGACAGGGAGTTCCAGATCTGAGTCATTAAGTCACTGAACCACACAGCACAAAGGTATCTGATATGATTTAGCTGTGTCCCCACCCAAGTCTCATCTTGTAGCTCCCATAATTCCCATGTGTTGTAAGAGGGACCTGGTGGGAGATGATTGAATCATAGGAGTGGGTCTTTCCTGTGCTGTTCTGATGATAGTGCCAAGGTCTCATGAGATCTGATGGTTTTAAAAATGGGAGTTTCTCTGCACAAGCTCTCTTTTTGCCTGCTGGCATCCACACAATATGTGACTTGCTCCTTCTCGCCTTCCACCATGATTGTGAGGCCTCCCCAGCCATATGGACCTATAGGTCCAATAAACCTCTTTCTTTTGTAAATTGCCCACTCTTGGGTATGTCTTTATCAGCAGCATGAAAATGGACTAATACGGTAAATTTGTACCAATAGAATGGGGCCCTGCTGAAAAGATACCTGAAAATGTGGAAGCGACTTTGGAACTAGGGAACAGGCAGAGGTTGGAACGGTTTGGAGGGCTCAGAAGAAGACAGGAAAATGTGGAAAAGTTTGGAACTTCCTAGAGATTTGTTGAATGACTTTGCCCAAAATTCTGATAGCAATATGGACATTAAGTCCAGGCTGACTGAAGTGATCTCAGATGGAGATGAGGAACTTGTTGGGAACTGGAGCAAAGGTGACTCTTATTATATTTTAGCAAAGAGACTGGTGGCATTTTGGCCCTGCCCTAGAGATTTGTGGAACTTTGAACTTGAGAGAGATTATCTAGGGTATCTGGCAGAAGAAATATGAAGCAGCCAAGCATTCCAGAGGTGACTTAGGTGCTGTTAAAAGCATTACATTTTAAAAGGGAAACACATCATAAAAGTTTGGAAAATATGTAGCCTGACAATGCAGTAGAAAAGAAAAACCCATTTTCTGAGAAGAAATTCAAGCTGGCTCCAGAAATTTGCATAAGTAACAATGAGCTGAATGTTAATCCCCAAAACAATGGGGAAAAATGTCTCCAGGGCATGTCATAGGTCTTCATGGTACCCCTTTCCTCACAGACCCTGAAGCCTAGGGGGTGAAAGTGGTTTTGTGGGTCGTGGGCCAGGCCCAGGGTCCCTGTGCTGTGTGCAGCCTAGATACTTGGTGCCCTATGTTCCAGCAGCTCCAGCCATGGCTGAAAAGGGCCAACATAGAGCTCAGGCTGTGTCTTCAAAGGGTACAAGCCCCAAGCCTTGGCAGCTTCCATGTGGTATTGAGCCTGTGAGTGCACAGAAGTCAAGAACTGGGGTTTGGGAACCTCCACCTAGATTTCAAAAGATGTATGGAAATGCCCGGATGCCCAGGCAGATGTTTGCTGCAAGGGTGGGGCCCTCATGGAGAATCTCTGCTATGGCAGTGTGGTAGGAAAATGTGGGGTCAGAGCCCCCACACAGAGCCCCCACTGAGGTACCATCTAGTAGAGCTGTGAGAAGAGGACCACCATCTTCCAGACTCCAGAATGGTAGATCCACCAACAGCTTTCACTGTGCACCTGGAAAAGCCACAGACACTCAGCAACAGCCCGTGAAAGCAGCCAGGAGGGAGGCTATAGCCTGCAAAGCCACAGGAGCAGAGCTGCCCAGGACCATGGGAACCCACCTCTTGCATCAGTGTGACCTGGATGTGAGACATGGATTCAAAGGAAATCATTTTGGAGCGTTGAGATTTGACTGTCCTGCCAGATTTCAGACTTGAATGGGGCCTGTAGCCCATTTGTTTTGACCGATGTCTTCCATTTGGAATGGCTGTATTTACCCAGTGCCTGTACCCCCATTGTATTTAGGAAGTAACTAACTTGCTTTTGATTTTACAGGCTCATAGGTGGAAGGGACTTGCCTTATCTCAAATGAGACTTTGGACTATGGACTTATGAGTTAATGCTGAAATGAGTTGAGACTTTGGGGGACTGTTGGGAAGGCATGATTCATTTTGAAATGTGAAGATACGAGATTTGGGAGGGACCGGGGCAGAATGATATTGTTTGTTTCTGTGTCCCCACCCAAGTCTCATCTTGTAGCTCCCATAATTCCATGTGTTATAGGCAGGACCCAGTGGGAGATGATGGAAACATGGGGGCAGGTCCTTCCCCGCTTTTCTCATGATAGTGAATGGGTCTCACAAGATCTGATGGTTTCAAAAACAGGAGTTTCTCTGCACAAGCTCTCTTTTTGCCTGCTGTCATCCACATAAGATGTGACTTGCTCCTCCTTCCCTGCTGCCATGATTGCGAGGTCTCCCCAGCCATGTGGAACTGTAAGTCCAATAAACCTCTTTCTTTTGTAAATTGCCCCATCTTGGGTATGTCTTTATCAGCAGTGTGAAAATGGACTAATACAGCATCCAAATTAAAATTCGGAATGAAATGCAGGTTTCATCCTCAACTCATCCCTAGATCACCACTTGGACCTCTGCTCTTAGCTCCAGATTTCCAGAGTTCCAAGTCTACATGAACATGAAAGAGTCAGGGAGACTGTACATCTTGGCTTGGGCTGGATGGTCCTGCTTTAAACCTGTTGTCCTGGCATAACTATAATGGCACCCTCCTTCACTCTCAAAAGTGTCCTAGTTTACATGAGAAGTCATACAGCCATCCAAAGTAAGGGGGAATCAGCAGTGACCTAACACAAACTTTTGGGAGCAAGTTCATTTATTCAAATTTGTGCAAGCTTTCAGATGAAGCTAAGTAGGTTTGGCATTGTTTTGTAAGTATAAAGATAATTAAATAAACTTCCAAAATATCCCAACAGAATGGTTCAATAAAAGCAGTATGTCATGAATTTTAAAATCACAGACAATATAGGAAAGGCTATCAATATGTGAAAAATGTTGAAATTCACTAATAATCAAAAAAGAAATTTCAGTAACAATGAGGTAACATTTTGCCTGCCAGAGTAGTTAAAAATTATTTAAAACTCTAATATCCAGTATCAAGATAGGTGATCAAAGGAACTCTCATATACTGCTGATAGGTTTATAAATTGGCTAATACAAACTTTCTGGAATGATATTTGACAACATGTTTTAAACATCTTTATGAAGTTTATGTCCCATAACCTGTTATTAATTCAACAAATACTATTGAACACCTACTACGTGTCAGGCACTGAGGGATAAAGTAGTAAAAGAGACAGATGCTATTTTCTCCAACTGAGATTTCAGTCTAGTGGAGGAGCAGACATTCCAGGGAAAAATACACAACAATTTAAATTACAATTTGCAATAAATACCCAAAAAGTAGACTCAAATGATACTAAGAGAGCATGTGGTTAGTGCATGCATTGGGGGAGGTATCAGGAAATGGGTTGAGCAGCTGAAGACGGAGGGAAAGGTGAATAAAGTCTTATAAAGCCTTGAATAAAGGTTTTGAGGATGGAAGAAGCTTACCACATTGGAGTAATGGGAAAGAACCACTAGGTTGGAGTAAGAGAGGAAGGGGAAAAGTGGCAAGCTGATGGTGGAGAGTGAGGAGGGGTTGCAACTAAGATCTTCATCCTAATAGCCACTCAATGATTGTGAAAGCAGACTGGTATTTTTGAAACCCTCTGCGTGGTGGAGAACTGAGAAATGATAAGTTCAGAACAAGGCTGGTGCAGAGAGACTAATTAGGAAATACGTATAGCAGTCCAGGAAGGAGATGATGGTAGATTCAATGAGGATTGGGAAGACAGAGAGAAATAGAAATACTAAAGATATTTAGGAAGTAGAATCAACAGGATCTAGTGACTAAATAGATGGGGGTGGTGAGGGAGAGAAATGTCACTGATGGGTTCCAATTTTGTATCATAAGCAACTTGGTGGAAAGATGGTGTCACTTTACTGAAATGGGTAATAGGAGGAGGAGGTTTTGGTAGGGGAGAAGAAACAGGGAAGATAGTGAATCCTTTTTGGATGTTCTATATCTAAGATGTTATAAGACATACAAGTGGAGATGACAAGTATATTTAGCTATGTAAGTTTGGAGCTTAGCAGAGAGATCTGGGGCTGAAGATATAAAGATGGGAATCATAGCATATGGATGGTATTTGAAAGCTTGGGTTTGGGTGACATGATCTTGAGACAAATATGGAGTGAGAAGAGAAGGCCAAGTTTCTAGTCCTAATGGACTCTAGCACTTATAGAACTAGGAGAAGAAGCATGAATTTTTAAGGAAGACAAGGAGCAGAAACGGGGAAGGGCCAACAGTTACTGTGCTAGTAATATAGCCTAGGGATACAGAAATGAGGATCTAGATTTATGCACGAAGAGGCTCATTGTGGCGTTTACAGTAGTGAAAATTTCAAATGTCAAAAAGTAGATGTTTACCTACATTGTGACACATTAATTCTGGGGAATAAATGCAGTCAAATAAGATGCTTTTGAAAATTATAACATTAACTGAAATTATAAGGTTTGGATCTGCATCCCTACCAAACCTCATGTTGAATTGTAGTCTCCAGCTTTGGAGGTGGGGCCTGCTGGGAGTTAGTTGGATCATGGGGGTGGATATCTCAGGAATGGGTTAGCACCATCCCCTTGGTGCTGTTCTCGTAATAGTGAAATCTCGAGAGAGCTGGTTGTTTAAAGGTGTGCAGCACTTCCCCCCACCCCACACTCTCTTGCTCCTGCTTCCACCATGCAAGACACATCGCTCCCACTTTACCTTCTGTCATAAGTAAAAGCTCCCTGAAGCCTCCCCAGAAGCAGATGCTGTGAGCCAATTAAACCTCTTTTCTTATAAATTACGCAGTCTCAGGTATTTCTTTATAGCAATACAAGAACAGACTAATACAGTGAATAAAAGAGGGTATAAATTATACATACAACATGATAACATTTAAAAAATTAAATGGTTATATGCCTAGAAAAATCATGTAGTAGAATGTTAACAGAAGTTAACTATGGATGCTAAGATTGCAAATGATTTCTTACCTTTGTATCTATTTGTACTTTTTAGTTTCTTTGCAATAATCACAAGATTGGTGGTGTTTTAGTCTATTCTTTCACCACTATAAAGAAAAGAGGTTTATTTGGCTCACAGTTCTGTAGGTTGTACAGAAGGGGAGGCCTCAGGAAACTTACAATCATAACAGAAGGTGAAGGGGAAACAGGCACATTTTACATGGCCAAAGCAGGAGGAAGAAATAGAGTGGGCCTGGGTTGGGGGTGGGTTGGGGAGGGTGCTACACACTTTTGAATGACCAGATCTTGTGACAGCTCACTCACCATCACAAGAATAGCCCTGAGGGGATGATGCTAAACCATGCATGAAGTATCTACGAAGTATCCACCTCTATGATTCAATCACCTCCCACTAGGCCTCACCTCCAACACTGGGGATTACAATTCAACATGAGATTTGAGGCCAGGCATGGTGTCTCACGCCTGTAATCTCAGCACTTTGGGAGGCTGAGGCAGGCGGATCACGAGGTTAGGAGATGGTGACCATCCTGGCTAACACGGTGAAACCCCGTCTCTACTAAAAAATACAAAAAATTAGCTGAGCATGGTGGCAGTCGCCTGTAGTCCCAGCTACTCTGGAGGCTGAGGCAGGAGAATGGTGTGAACCTGGGAGGTGGAGCTTGCAGTGAGCCCAGATCACGCCACTGCACTCCAGCCTGTGGGACAGAGTGAGACTCCGTCTCAAAAATAAAAGAAATAATTGTTCAGAAGAACTGGAATTACTTTCTATAAATTCTGTGGTGAATTACTTTATAAAACAATAATTTTATAGTTATATAAATCACCCACTAATTTGAAGTTTTTGAATATCAGATTTTCTTTCCAAATATAGACTGCATCAGCACACTATGGGGTCATAAGACTGAAGGACGGATTGGCAAACTTTTTCTGTAAAGGATTAAATAGTAAATATTTTTGGCTTTGTGAGTCATATGGTCTCTGTTGCATATTCTTTTTCGTTTTTTTAAAGCAACCTTTTAAAAATGTAAAAACTTTAAACTCCCAGGCCATAAAGAATAGATGACAGGATGGATTTCGTCCACTGGCCACAGTATGCTGCTGACCCTTGGACTAAAGGATGAATTCACAACAGTGCATACGTACTTTTTAAATAAAAAGCTAACATAATATTGGAATTGTAGGTGAATCTTCTATCATTAGAGTACTAGAACCAGTTTGTATCTATTTTCAACAGGAAGCAGACTAAATGGAAAAGTCTAAAAAAGCAATACTTAAAACAAAAGTTTATGTGTTTTAATGGGAAATTGATCCCATGCAATTATGTCAAAGAGTTGTTATTTTAACCTAGAAAAGTAAATGCAAAGGGGATTTTTTTTGTAAAATGAAGAGTCTTTTAGTATTTCTTCTAAAATCTTAGGTTTTTGGTATTATGAGGGGAGTGTTGCTGTTACATACAAGAAGCTATTCAGTTGTTTATATCACAAATTCGGGAGCCATCCTTGTCTCCCTCCACCCGCTGCCCCATCACCAAATGTGGTTAATGCTGGTAGTGTTCCGAGCAGATCCCTGTTCCTGGTTGCTGTGTACACCCGACCCTACCCCTAGCTGCTGTGAGTGTTTAGCTGTGAAGGACATACAGCTGTCCTTTATGGTGAAATTTATTCCTCTGCTTTCATCAGGCCAAGGATAGACTATCTGATTCCACATCCTACCTGGCATTTTATCCCTGTCTATCCTGCTTCTCTCACTTTCTCACAAGTTTATCGCTCAATAAAGCATCAGCACCCAAATCCCTATCTCAGGCTCTGCTTCTAGGGGACCTGATATAAGACACCAAGTCCTAATGATTTCACCTTCTAAATATATTTGGCTATACACCTACTGTGTACCCACAAAAATTAAAATTGAAAAGTAAAGATATAAATTTTATACATATGCTGTATATATATGTGTATGTGTGTATATATGTGTGTACATATATATGTACACATACAGACATATATACACACTGTGTGTGTATATATAGATACGTGTGTGTGTTTATATATATGTTTGGCTTTTTGACCAGTGCCTCTGCTTGGACAAAGGGTATTGAAGTAATCTTATAACTTTATTCTTCTCTATGAATAAACTTCTAAATTTAGTATATGATATCAATACTTTTTATGAATATAAGGAAATAGTTTCAGTGAAGTGATGCCCCAATGATCTGATAAACAAGAACTCCCATAAGGATAAACAAAGAACTTAGAAGAGGGTTAGTTTTCAACTGATATTACTGTATAGAATTATTGCTAGTATTACTAGTACTAGTGAGTAGAAACCACTGTATATCCAGTATTATCAATTTTGCTAATTGTTACTGATTATGTTTTAAAATTACACTAATAACTAATAGCCTAGAAATAATCTTCTAAGACCTTTCCACTTTATTATACTATAATACGTTCATTGATGCTTAATAGGATGTGAATATTTGCTGACTCCAAAGAATACCTTTATTAGGATTTGCATATGTGTTCAATTTATCTTTTCAATTACACCTACATTAAAACCATCAAAATTAAGTTTGCAAAAACAGGCTATGTGCAAGCTGCAGAGCCTCTATGACTTGTGACCTTCTGCTCTATTGCATTTGGGTTAATGATTCACAATAACCTTCAAGAATAAGCATAGAGTAAATCAAAGGGTTCTGCATGGCTCTCTGGGAATGTTGCACACACTGCCCAGCAATCGAAAGCACGACCTAGTGCAAGATGGGAGCTGGGAGCATGATGAACACAAATCCACAGCAATGGCCAAGGAGATGGTGTTTTCCCCAACTCCATCTAAAATGGTTCTCTCTTCATTTTTCTTATTCTGGAAGTAGAAAATTAGCTGCTATTGCTCCTTCTTCTTTTTTTTTTTTTCTTTAATTATCTTCCGAGATGGGGGTCTCACTTTGCTCACTCTGTTGCCCAGGCTGAGTGCAGTGGCACAATCTCAGCTCACTGCAGCCCTGACCATCTCAGGCTCAGGTGATCCTCCCACCTCAGCTGCCCTTGTCCCCTCACCCCACCCCCACTCCACCAGTAGCTGGGACTACAGTTGCACACATTTCCCCTCCCCAAGTAGTTGGGACTACAGTAGTGCACCACCATGCCTGGCTAATTTTTTGTATTTTTTTAATGGAGATGGGGTTTTATCATGTTGCTTAGGCTGGTCTTGAACTCCTGGGTTCAAGCAATGTGTCCACCTCAGCATCTCAAAGTGCTGGGATTATAGGCAAGAGACACTGTACCCAGCTTCTTCTTGTACTTTCCCAGTGAAACACATTTTGTTTCAAGTTATTCTTAATCATTTTCAATGGTAACTCCATGGTAAAAAATAAAGTAGACCATTCTTTGGTTTCATAATCACTGAACTGCTTAGTGTTTGGTTACCCATTTTTAGTATATATATTATCCAGCAACAGAAACTAAAATGTTCTTTTTCCCTTCTTTACTTCTTGAAGAACAGGGTCAAAACAGAAACCTCTGAGTATCTTGTTATTTAAATAGAGGCAAGTCCAGATTATTCCAATACTTGAAGCTAGTCTATTACCTAGGAATTCCTTTTGACTCTCATAAAATGGCTTTGGTGAGTTATAGCCACATTCTTCATTCTGAGCATTGGTATAATTGCCCAAACCCTGCTCCCATGCTTGGTGGTCCAGGTAGGAGCTGGGCACAGTGCTGGAGGGTGGCAGGGGTTGGCATGAGCTGACACATGGGGCCAAAGGGCAATATCTGGACCTAGGCAGTTAGGCCAAGTCACTATCATGCTGGTACCACCTCCATAATTTTGCTGTATTATACTCCATCTCTACTTCTTCTTATATAATTCTTTTCTTTGAATCAACTCATTTTTAAATTAAATTTATTCAAAACACAAACTTTACTACTATCAATGAAATATAAGTATCACTTGCTAACATAGAAGAGTTATGTTACACAGTAAACACATATACTGTGTTTCATCAATTTTGAGACACACTTTAAAAAATAATTGTGGTTATCTCTGAAATTGGGGTGTAACTTACAATCGATGGCATCTAGCAATTATAATTGGCAACATTTCTCTCGTTCTTAGTGACATATAAAATAATGTGCTTTACACATAAATGGCATATTAGATCTGATGAGACAAACTATAAAAACGATGTATTAAACTTTTAAAACAAAAGGTAAAATAGAAAAAAAATGGAATAAATAAATCTGACTTACAAAATGTATGGCTGAAGATATTTCTTACTAGAAGGATGGAACTTTTTGATCAAAATAGTTGGATATTCTACTTTATAGTTTCAGACAAAGTGGAAGATCCACATTAATGAGACAAATCTGTCCATTTTTATATTAACCTACATTAAAAATCTGAACTTGCATGGGGATGTGGTTGGAAAGCTCAAAAGATATTTGACTATTTTATGTGTTATTATTATTATTTTATTTTATTTTTTCCTGGAAGAGAAGGAAAGAAAATGGGGGTGCCGGATTTAGAAATCGGTCACTTCCGGTCTCAAGAACTGCAGTGGGCGACCCTGGCCACACGTGCATCAGTGGTTCCTTTGTTATGTGTTATGTGTTAATTAAGTAAACATGTATGTACTCTGCAACTTCAGGGAGTGACATTTCAGCATATCACTGAATAAAACACACAGATGCCTGTGAAATTCAGTGTATGGGAGTCTCGCCCTGTTAGTGGTCTTGGCTGTCTCTGCTTCTCACAGCCATGAGTACTGAACCGTGATCATGCCCATGAAAAGCATAGACAGCCAGGATCACTAACAGGTTTGGAACATCTGTGAATATACCTTGCCCCTGCTTTATTAAGTTAGGGTAAGGTTGATTACCTGGTCCTACCTATGTTTGTCTCATCCTAAACAACGTTCTGCATGAAATCACAGGTCTTATGTGCTAAGTTTTCCCCCAAATATAAATGAATGTAAATACAAGGCTGCCAAAAGACATTTAGCTGAGTATCACTTAAAAATTCCCCTCTCCCACACTCTGGGAAACATTTGTCTAGATAAAGCATTAAATAGGAAGGACTCATGGAGACAAGGAAGATTGGGTTATATAGCTGGAGCCAGATGCATCAGGTGGGTTAAGGAGAGGAGTTAAGAGGCAAAGACTGCAGGAGTTTCTCAGGTCCAACACTGTTGGCCCAGACTTCTAGAGAAGGCCTGTGGCAAGGAGGTGCTACCTTAAGGAGATGACATAGTGTTCATTTATCCATTTCTCTGTTGACACAATTACTCTTTCATCCAAATATCTACTATGTGCCAGGTACTGGGTTGGGTGTCTGGGGAGAGAAAGCTGAAAGAGGTCGAAGAGTTCGTGGCTCAGAAAGGAAACAAAGAATACTCATGGTTAACAGTTGGGTTTCAAAGTATTAGGGTGGACATAGACAAAGAGTGCTATGGGAAAGGTACTGGAGAGGTGTTTAACTCAATGTGGGCAGCTCAAAAAAGCCTTCCCAAAGGAATCATGCTTGAATTGGGTGTTGAGGTATAAACAAAAGTTGCTGAAGTTCCCCAAAGGCTGAAAGACAGAAGGATATTCCAATTTGGGGGAACAGTATGGTCAAAAGCTTAGAGATGTAAGAAACCATGGTCCGTCTCCCACAAATGAAGGCAGTTTGGTATAGAATAGCTGGAAAGAGAATGAATATTGCAGGATATAGGGAAAGAGGCCAGAAATGGTAGGAAAAGCAAGAGTGGATGTGAAGGATATTGAACTTTACTTTCAACCTGAAATTGATAAAGAGATCTGAAGAATTTTAAGACAGAAATGGCTGGATTATAAGTGTTTTGTGTGTTGACTGATGTTGAGAAAAACTAAATTTTATATCAAAACATAATCTAAAGGCCTTAGCCAGACAGTCAGCAGTATAGATTTGCACCACTTATAAAATGATTTAGAGTCTAATCAAGGAGTAGTGGTGACTGGAAGGGAGTGAGAGTGCAGATGATTAGTGTTGTGGATATAAAGCACTGGATAAGCCACACATCAAGACAATGTAATCTTCCACATGACAACTAGAGTTTTGACAGAAAGGAAGAGAAGAAGCAAGTGCTAAACTTCTCAATGAATGTAAAGAAATGACTGGACCACCGATAAATGACAAGACAATGATAGGATGAGGTAGAGAAGGATGAAGGAATTACCCTTCTGTAAATCCTAAGGGAATAATTCACAGGGCTAATTTTATATCTATAGTTCTATATTTTTTGCTTTTTTAAAAATAATTTTTCATTATGGAAACATTCCAAGCATTTACATAATTGCATAGTACTATGAACCCCATGTTCCTATCACCTCACTCTAGAGACTATCACCCCATGGCAATCTTATTTCACCTCTTTGCTCCTCTTACCCCCACTAGACCATTCTGAAGCAAGTCCCAGATATCATATCATTTGAAGACAGTGGTCTTTATTCTTCTCAGCCCAAACCTGTATCAGAATCGGAGGATATGATAAACCTTGCACTGTGACTAATTAGACAAACACTGAAAATTAACAAATATAGAGGCAAAATCTACTCTCTAATAAAGAGAAGTAAAAAATAAGACAACATTAACATGACTATGAGTCATTTGGAGAAGAGGATAAAACAGAATAATTTCTAAATAATAGTAATCTACTAAACAAGGTTACTAGCAAAATCCCACAACATGAATTAAACTAATATGGTTAAATATATGAGGAGGGAATTAAAGGAAATTCAGTTTCAAAATGTGTAAACTAAAGAATCAATGAAATAAGCTATGAAATAAATACTAGACTGTAGTGAAAAACCTGAAAGCAGAAAGAGACTTGGGCGGAGGGTGGAATGGGAAAGCAAATGAAGTGCAAGTTAGAACATGGCCTAACGCATTTAAAAGAGATCCCAATTACTTCCTCCATTTGGTGATTATTACTATGCATCTGCCGTAGTAGGACACTGTCTGGGCTCTGGAATTTTTAGTAAACAATCTCTTTGGCTTAAAGAAGAGGCAACACTCTACCTGGGAGCAGGCAGGGGCGTTTACCTGATTCGGCCTGACTCTTATCCAGATTCTTTATTAAACACCTGGCTGCTTAAGAAATGGAGGCAACTGGAAGAGGTTCAAAGAAGTGTAACAGAAGATAATTAGAGGAAGAGATTGGTTTTAGCAGAAAGATCAAAGGAACCAAATGCAGGGAACTTGGCTAAGCAAGAGCTCAGGAAAAATGAGCTATTTGAGGCATGTAAAGAGTGAAGCAAATAAGAAATATGGAGCGGGTGCACAGAGCATAATGAACAGCCCTGTGATAGACATACACATAGGGAAAGGTGGGCCGAGGGTGGAACAAACTGCTCACCTGGCACAGGATTACACAGCAGTCCCATTGAACACTTTCTTCTTCTTTTTTTTTTTTTGAGACCGAGTCTCGCTCTGTTGCCCAGACTGGAGTGCAGTGGTGCTATCTCGGCTCACTGTAATATCCACCTCCTGGGTTCACACCATTCTCCTGTCTTAGCCTCCCAAGTAGCTGGGACTGCAGGCGCCTGCCACCATGTCCAGCTAATTTTTGTTGTTTTTTTTTTTTTTTTTTTAGTAGAGATGGGGTTTCACTGTGTTAGCCAGGATGGTCTGGATCTCCTGACCTTGTGATCCACCCGCCTTGGCCTCCCAAAGTGCTGGGATACAGGTGTGAGCCACCATGCCCAGCCCCACTGAACACTTTCTGACATTCAACAGGCTTCTGTTCAATGGCTACCTTGAATACCAAGCTATTAGAATGCCAGCTTTCAGAGAGGTAGGCATCATTTTTAACCTTTCAACTTTGGACAGGAAAATGTGCTTAATCAGTACTGCTTTGGCAGGCAGGATGGGCAGGGGAAAAACTATTTTTCTGAAATGTAATTTATAGATAAGTTCTAGTGTTCCTCACTCCTACAGAATTTTTTCTAGTCAGCAAAATTTTTACCAGTGAAGGCAGACAGAGAGAGAGAGAAAGAAAGAGATTGATTCTGTCTGTACTGGTTCTAATGGGTTATATTTAAAGTTTTTGCCTAAGGTCTTATTGACTTGATTTTGGCAACATTTTAAAGTTCTTTGATCAGTTTCTTTCAGACACTGGGTCTTTATGTTTTATGGAGAATTAAAATTTATCCTTTTATTTTAAATATATCATACATACAAAGCAAAATATAAAACATGTATGTGTAGTTTAAAGAATAATGCTTAAATGAATGCCTGCATTTCTCACCTCTCCACTGTAAGTCAGAATATTTTGTTTGGCACCTTTGAGGCCCTCTGGGTGTCTCACCTTGATGATGTTTCCTTTTCTACCGCTTCCCTCTCAATACCATCCTAAAATTCACCTTAATTCCTTGCTTTTCCTTATAGTTTTACTATACGGTACAGTATATATACTGTTTAAAATTTTGGGGGGTGCTTCCTCTTTTGAGACTGTGAGTTAGGGGTTCATCTATGTTCATTCATTTAACGAGTTATTTTTTAAATTAAACTCTTAATTTTGATATTATTGTACATTCATATGCAGTTTTAAGAAATAATATAGAGAAAAATCCCTTGTGCCCTTTACCCAGTTTCCTGCCAATGGTAACATCTTGCAAAACCACAGTAGATTATCAAACCAGGGTACTGACACTGACACAGTCAAGATATAAGACATTCTCTTCACAGCAAGGACCCATTATGCTGCCGTTCATGGTCACACCAGTTCCCTTCTGTCCCCATTCTCTAACTACTAATCCGTTCTCCAGCTCTTTAAAACTTGATTCAAACTAATGAGTTTAAGTATATGAGCAGGAAATAAAAGGAAATTCAATTTTAAAATGTGTGAACTCAAGTAACCATTAATCTGTTCTCTAACTCTGTAATTTTGCCATTTCAAGCATATTATATAAATGTAATCATACAGTATGTAACATTTTGGGATTATTTTCTTCACTCTGTCATTCTCTGGAGATTTATCCAGGTTGTTCTTAAGTGTCAATAGCTCATTCCTCTTTGTTGCGGACTAGTATTCCACGGTATGGATGTACCACAGTTTGTAGTACTGTTCACCCACTCAAGAACATCTGTGTTGTTTCCAGATTTTGGCAGGCTCTTTATTTTTTAAAACATAGAGATATTTTAATGTGTATGGATATTTTTAATGTCTTAATGTTCTGTTTCTAATCCAGATTCAGAAAAACCAACTAAAATAACAAAGACCAAAGCAACTACCCTTTAGGAAAAGATTAAGAGTCCATTCAGCCTAAGAGAGAGGAAGGCTCAGAAGGGATTGATTGAAGCCTAAAGGAAGAATATTAGCTTGTTCTTCATCTCTTACAGTTATAACAGTTAGAAAGAAGATAGTCAGTTTTAGGAGGAATACACTCGAATTCACTAGTCCGCTAAAGAGTATATCCAAGGCCGGGCGCGTTGTCTCACTCCTGTCATCCCAGCACTTTGGAAGGCCGAGGTGGGTGGATCACCTGAGGTCAGGAGTTTGAGACCAGGCTGGCCAACATGGCAAAAACCCATCTCTACTAAAAATACAAGAAAAAAAAAAAAAAAAAAGATTAGCTAGGTGTGGTGGTGGGCACCTGTAATACCAGCTACTTGGGAGGCTGAGGCAGGAGAATTGCCTGAACCTGGGAGGCAGAGGTTGCAGTGAGCCGAGATCGGACCATTGCACTCCAGCCTGGGTGACAGAGCGAGACTCTGTCTCAAAAAAAAAAAAAAAAAAAAGGGTGTATCCAAAATGAATCAGAATAAGGTTTATTATTGCCATTAACCCCATACTTATACCATGGTCTCATGGTGGTCCCTTCCCTCACTACCAGGACAGCATGAAGAAGAGTTCAAAAGACTTGCTTCTGTAAACAGTGGGCAGAAAAAATAAAAATAAGTGAGTTCCTAACACTTGCTACTTGAGTTGCAAACAGAGCTCAGAAGAATGGATGGACTAGCCTTATATGGCACATCATGATGATGAAGTTAGAGGCATTTGTTATTCCTTGCTTCATGGACAATATTTTGAAGAAATCACCAGGGGATACCACTGGAAATTCCACACTTTTGGGGGCAGTATCTTCTTGTCCCAGTCCTGCGATAACTCCCAGTGGCAGCATCTGCTCAGCCCTAGCACAGGAAGAGGCACAATTAACTGCATTGCTTTTCTTTTCTTTTCTTTCTTTCCTCTTTTTTTTTTTTTTTTTTTTTTTGAGACAGAGTCTCACTCTGTCACTAGGTTGGAGTGCAGTGGCACAATCTCGGCTCACAGCAACCTCCACCTCCCAGATTCAAGCTATTCTCCTGCCTCAGTCTCCCCAGTAGCTGGGACTACAGGTGTGTGCCACCACGCCCAGTTAATTTTTGTATGTTTAGTAGAGACGGGGTTTCACCATGTTGGCCAAGCTGGTCTCGATCTCCTGATCTCAAGTGATCCACCTGCCTCAGCCTCTCCAAGTGATTAAGGTGTGAGCCACTGTGCCTGGCCTCCTTTTTCTTTTTGACTCTTTTTCTGAGGCTGGAATCCCTCATGCATGGTGCTCCCTGGTTAGTCTAAGACTGATCAAACATCTGGCCACTATCCAAAAGATCTGATACTGCACCCTATCTCAGTCCCCTCAAATCCATACTCCTGGAACTGGACCTTGTTTGGGGTTGCCACCTCTGCTGCCCTCTGGGTTTCCTCCCTTGTTCTCCGCACCACATCAGCAAGACTTTGCCATTTTTGGTAACTTGGCTAGACAAGCCAGAAGTTTGATCCCATATGGCCTTTCCTATGTCCTTTAGCAATTCTAATGAGGCCTTGATGGTTACATATTTTAAATAAATGAAAGGATCAAAGCTTATGAAGAAAAGATGAAGGCAGCTTTAAACTTTTCGATTTGTTATTTTTTTTTCTTTTTTTCTGGAAAGAGCTTAAATAGGCATGCAGTTTGAGAGTAAGGAATCTAGAAATGTCTACTCAGCAATTTTATACTAGCTCTTTATAACTGTAAGACATTCCATAAAAGTTCGGTAAAACTCTAGTATTTCTAAAATCCTGTGAAACTGGTACATCTCAGTGGAGACACAGGGTATTAGAAACTGTGATGTTTGAAAATTACTGCTATAATATCTGAAATCCTTCTTTCCTCTCTCTCCTTTTTTAAGAAGTCCAGAATCTTATGGGCAGAATATATGGTTTTAAGCAAAGCTTGCCCTTGAGCTTTGGATTAGCCTGGGCTCATTCTTCTCTATTTTTATGTTCACATTATCCATTCATTCAACAATAAACATTTATTGAACATCTAATGAGTGTCTGGTACTCTCCAGACACTGGAGATTCAAAGAAAAGGCCATGATACCAATACCTCTCTTCAGGGAGTTGAAGAGCTAGTGGAGGGAAAGGGATATTCAAAGAGAAAAGGAAATACAGTGTTAGGAAGGGGGAGTTAGGTGAAGTGAACGGCTTGGTTTGGTTTGCAAGAGGCTTTAGGGGAGTGTTGAAGATCTTGAGCCAAATTATAAATCCACTCAGAGCAAATCAGGGTCTGAAAAAACTTGATTGAACTCCTTATTTCTGAAGCCCAAGAAGGTGACCTGGTCTAAATGTGTGTGCCTAATTAATAGCTAAGATAGGATACCTTAATACAAAGTATTTGGTCTTTCCCCTCCCACCCAAATATACAATTCTGGTTTCCTCCCTTTTTTGGCTACACAACGAAGTGGCCTGTCTCTCTTAAGGGCATACCTATGGACCGGAGATGAAGGCAGAGATTCCTTTTTATAGTAAAGTAAGACCACTTGCTTTTTTAATTCTTGGAATCTTGGCTTACGTAGCTTGTATGATGGATTTAAAGATTTCATTGGATTTTTTGGGGGTAGGGGGATGACCCTATCTTCTTTCTGTCTCTCTTCTCCAGTTTGATCCAGAAACTGGAAGACAGGCTATGGGTTGGCAAGCACCTGCTTCCCTCAGTTTAGCTGGAAGCTGTGGTCTCTTGTTCCACCTGCCCAGCACCCATTCTCCAGTGTTCCTGAGGTGACTCTCCTCTCAGGACACGACAATCTTTTGGGGAAGACCCTCATCCTGACTGCAGAGGCACCTACCACTCAGTAGAACCATTCACCAGTGTGGGGATGGCCTGCAGCCAGCTTCTCCCCTCTCTTTTCTTGCCACCCACTTCAGCTCAGCCTGGGGACAGGATGCTCCTCCCTTCAAATGAGAATTGAGTTGTTCTCCAAGTGAACTGACAAGTTTCCACATTGCTGCTTTGTGAATCTCTGCATTTGCAGAGACACACTGAGGCCAGTATGGGGGCTACTTGCTGTGGAGGTGCAGAAAGAAGAGTTGGCTATGAGGAGAGACAAGAGGACAACAGTAAGAATTTTCTAAAGTCTTGGAAGCTAAGGTGCCTTTGTCAGGGAGGAGCCAATGCACCTGGAAACTATTTGTGAGGCTTTAATGCCTAAGTAAAATTAGTACTGAAATGCCTGAATCTCTGCAAGCGATTCTGATGTTCAATGTTACTCTTTCAACAGAATAAATGTAGACTTTGTCCCAGTTATTCATGTAATTAGACACCGGTTTAGTAAAATGATATATGTAGGCTAATTCATATTGACCCTCAGAGAAAAAAATCACCTATTGTTATTCAAGAAGCACAAGTAATTTTATCTCTTTTTACAAGCCCAAATCAAATAGATTACCTTTCTGAGCAATGAACAACTTGAAATGCAGATAGATATGCAAGGTTAAAGAGCAAGAGGATAAGGACTTGCATTTGAAAGAGCAAGGTCTTCTGTAATTTGGTGCCACAAAATTCTCTTCAATGAATGTAGAGGAAACCGGGGGGTTCTGAAACTGAAAAAAATCTCTCAAGGAAAAAGAAAAAGATAACATACAGGTGTCACGGGAAACAGCATTTTATATGTGTTTAGCAGCCTTCCTCTTGAAGGAAAAACACTTCTCAAAACCTTCACCAATACTCCTCTTGTCCAGGACACCGTCATCTCTGTTGTGGACACTGAAAGGGCTTCCTAGTGAATGTCCCTCTTTCACCTTTGTCCCTTACAATTCACTCTCCACTCAGTAGCCAAAGTGATCTTTGAAAGATTGTCTTTTAAAGCTTGCAACTCTCCAATAGCTTCCCACTGTACTTAGAATAAAATTCAAACTTCTTAGCCTGGCTTTAAAGGCTCTTTAGGATTTCTCAATAGAGACATTTTTTTCAGGACAATATGAGCAAGACAAATCTTGTGTGAATCTATCAAGAGCAGTGCAAGATGTTTATCATCCATGGTCCTTGCCCACTAGAAGCCAATAGTGTCCTGCCCTCAACTCTAGCATTGTATATGCAAATTGCCACCTGAGCATCTTCAAACATCCTCTAGGCAGAAATAGAGAGGTTGCAGCACCCCCAGCTGAAACCCCCTACTAGCCTATGCAATCTGGCTCCTACCAACTTTTAACATCAGAATCTTCGCATTGGCTATTTTCTCTGCCTCGAATGCTTCTTTCCCAGACCGACCCATGTTTGGCTTCTTTTCCATATTCGATCTTACCTCCTCAGTCAGGCCTTCCCTGACCACCTATAAAATAGCAAAATACACGCACACTTGGGCACACAAATACACACAAAGTTTCTCTCCCTCACTGAACACGCTTTATCACTATTTACAATTTCCTTCTTTGTTTACTCATTTATTGTCTCTCTCTTGCCTCTCTAGAATGTAAGTTCCATGAGAACAATATATTTTGTTTATTGTTATATCCCCAGTGCCTGGGGATACATTTTTGTAAATATTTGTTGATCAAATAAAATAGATGCCATTACGTTATATGCCATTTAATCACATTTCTAATAAATGTTAGGATGCAGCAGAAAAACATTATTTAATTCATTGTTCATATAAAGTACTGAGACACTAAAAATATCAAGTCCCACAGTGAATATGAACATGGAGAGAGAAACAAAACTAGAAATGTCATTACCTTCTTACCAAGTCACACTGGATTATTTCAATATAAGGCAATCCATTAGATAGGTCACATTGAAAGACATAAATATGCAAAGACTATAATTAACATAACTCTCTTGTCCCAGCCACTTTAGGACAACATGCTTATGTTGGTTACTATCTATATACCAGTTGCATTTCTTTTTTTTTTTGAAATTTAAAGAAAAAATTTATTGAAGATCTGAAAAACAATTCCTAAAAGATTGACTTTTCCAGAAAACTAGCTACACAATGCAGTGTCAATTGTGTTAAAATGTGCATTAGACACAAATACAAAAACCATGACTATTTCATTTCACTTTATAGTTTATTACACCTTCTCAAATATAGGCTCAAAAATTTCACCTTTCAGAGAAAGGAAGAGACAAGGAAATAAATTTACTGTTTCCTCTGGAACAAACTTAAATACATGTCTTTCAACTGATTCTAGATCCTAACCAAATTGATCAATGAACAAGGCAAAGCATCATGTGGGGACGGCAAACACAACACATACCCACTGCCGCTCTCCACTCCCACTCCCGTGCAGTTTGGCTTAGCAGTTCTAGAGCTCTCTCCCACTGAGCACCCATCCCACCTGGGACTCCTCAATCCAGTGCTCCAGGAAGCTGCTGCCAATGAACTGGAGTTGAAAGATAAGTTAAAAATCTATCTGCCAGCCCTGGAATCATGGAAAGAGCAAACACTGTTCACATCAATCTGAGTATATCTTCTCTTTCTCACTTGTGAGATCTTGGTTACTTAACCTCTTTCTGTTTAATGATACCAAATTTGTATTTGAAATAATATATGTCTTTAGCACAGTGCCTGTTACAATTAGAATTCAATAATAGTAGCACATAACTGTGGTGAGATGGCTGTACTTCACCTCCAAAAATAGGAGAAGTATTATACAGAAAGGCGAGAGTAAGTGCAAGTTACTGGGAACACTAGAGTGAGATTTACTATTGGACTAGAGGAGCAGTTCCCAAAGTGTAGCCTCAGACCACCTATAAACTTGCTAGAAATTGCAAACATTCAGGCCCGAGCCGAGACCTACAGATCAGAGACTCTGGGGATAGAGCCTGGCAATCTGTGTTTTAACAAACCTTCCAGGTAATTCTGATGTATGCTTTCTAGTTTGGGAGACACTGCACCAGAGGGGCAAGCAGGAGTGGAGAACAGAAGTTATGAAGTCAGGGGAGAAGGATGTCTACTCACCTGATGATTAATCAGGCCTAAAACAAGGAAGTGCTGCCCCTCACAGCACTCCCCACTTTAGTGGAAATTTCCCATAGACAGGATATCAATTTGCCATAAACACAAAGGACAGAGCCAGAGCACACTAAAAGAATATGGGCTTCAGCCAGGCGTGGTAATCCCAGCACTTTGGGAGGCCGAGGTGGGCAGATTATGAGGTCAGGAGATCGAGACCATCCTGGCTAACATGGTGAAACCCTGTCTCTACTAAAAATACAAAAAATTAGCTGGGCACAGTGGCGGACACCTGTAGTCCCAGCTACTTGGGAGGCTGAGGCAGGAGAATGATGTGAACCTGGGAGGCGGTGCTTGCAGTGAGCCGAGATCGCGCCACTACACTCCAGCCTCAGCGACAGAGGGAGACTCCGTCTCAAAAAAAAAAAGAGAAAAAAATGAATATGGGCTTGTATTACAAGGGTAGGTGTGGGGAGAACGTCCCCAGTGCAGCCCTGGTGCAGTCATGCAATAGACTGAACTTCAGTCTCTCTCCCTTGGAAGGGTAGGTAGCCATGGTTCCTGATTGTTTCAAGTGCGGCTTTGACTGAAGGCAAGAAGCTGGCATAGACTTCTTCAAGCTTCCCCAGCTTGGTGGTTTCATGAATGAATTATATCTGAAAAGTTTAAGGAGAATAGTTGGGGAGTTGGGGAAGAAGGGAGTCAAAGATGTATCAAGACATTCAACTTCACTCGGATCTCTCATTTCCATCTGTTTAATGCTTTCCCCCATTCTAACTCCTGCCAGTGTACCAGACACAGAAATACTTGCCTTGGGGTAAAAAGTTAAAAAATGTTTTTAAGGAGCACAGCCAATCCAAAACTCTTTGAGAACCAGCAACTTTTAAGCCACATCTGCATTTGTAGGCTGTTTCCACAGTTAACCCCTGTAGCAGGTCGATGGTTGCCTCAGCATCTACTTCTTTTTGATTCCACCTAATTAGAAACATAACTTACATTTTTATTAAAAATTGAATTTACACATCCTTAGAAACATATCCATACTTGCAGATTGTCTAACGCATGTAGACAAGATCTGGGGCCATTACCTTATTATTAAGGTACAAGACTTTGTTAGAGACTATTAGGCATTCAGATCCAACATAATTACTGAGCACCTGTCCTGGCACATTTCATGCTTTCCCTGAACCACGTGCATAGGTATTATTATCATTCTCATTATGCAGGCCATAGATCGAGGCTCAGACACATGTAGGAACTAGCCCAGAGTTTCAAAGCTCTTAAAGGAGGACAAGTGTGGACTCTCAACACCAGTCTCCTGACAGAGGCGGTGTTAATCCACGACTAGAAGATAGGCTGTGTGTGTGACCTGTTCTTAGTTTAGTTAAAAATGGCATACTCAGTTCCCAGTTTATGTACATGCTGGGATGTATACTTCCAATGGAATGTTTCTGCTGCTGAAATTTGTCCTAAACTGGTGAGAGAATTTTTTTGGGTCATACACAGACTCATTGCAAGTAAGGCAAGCCTACTCTTAAAGTGACCTAAACAATGAAAATGCTGAAGTAAGGATAATCATGTTCTTAAAGACCCCTGTGTGAATAGGCTAGGAGTTTTTATAGAAAAGTAGCAATTGGGGCCAGGCATGGTGGCTCACGTCTGTAATCCCAGAACTTTGGGAGGCTGAGGTGGGCAGATCACTTGAGGTCAGGAGTTCAAGACCAGCCTGGCCAACATGGTAAAATCCCCATCTCTACAAAAATACAAAAATTAGCCAGGCATGATGGTGGGTGCCAGCTACTTGTGAGACTGAGGCAGGAGAATCACTTGAACCCGGAAGGCAGAGGTTGCAGTGAGCTGAGATCACGCCACTGCACTCCAGCCTGGGTGACAGAGCAAGACTCTGCTAAAAAAAAAAAAAAAAGCAATTTTGAAATACTTCTAAGAGGTGCCTTATAAGAACCAAAAAAGTTCCTTTTAAAATACTTTTTTAGCTTATTATTGGAATAGACCACCTTTATAGAGATTCTAAGATAACTTACTATTGTTCTTTAAGAATATGGAGTGATTTCATATTAAAAGAAAACAATCAACAATTCTTCACGTCTCTGAACACAAAATAAGTGGAAGTGGGTTTGCTTAAGAAGAGCTTCCAAACAGTGAGGTGGTTGATGAGTAGCAATGGGTTTCCCAGTGAGTTGGGCATCCTTCTATGAAGGGAATGGACACAGAGGATGAAATAACTGTAGTTCTAAAGCTGAGCTACAGAGCTGGTTTCCATTTTCAAAACTTATTTCCTCTGCCAGGAACAGTATAGTTTCCCAGGCAATAGAAAAAGAAAAAGGGGCCGGGCGCGGTGGCTCAAGCCTGTAATCCCAGCACTTTGGGAGGCCGAGACGGCGGATCCACGAGGTCAGGAGATCGAGACCATCCTGCTAACACGGTGAAACCCCGTCTCTACTAAAAAATACAAAAATTAGCCGGGCGAGATGGCGGGGCCTGTAGTCCCAGCACTCCGGAGGCTGAGGCGATTGAGAATGGCGTAAAACCCGGGAGGCGAGCTTGCAGGAGCTGAGGATCCGGCCACTGCACTTCCAGCCTGGGCGACAGAGCGAGAGTCGTCTCAAAAAAAAAAAAAAAAAAAAAAAGAAAAAGAAAAAGGGAAAAAAATAAAAGGAGAAACAGCATTTATGGAGCCTATGCTGAGTTCTGGGGTCTTCTGATCCTAATTAACATTCATTCTCTTTACAAATAAGAAAGCTAAAGTTTAGACTGGCTGAGTAATTTGCCTATGGTTATGGAAATAAATGAAGAAACTAGAAATATAACTCAGATCTGCTCAATTCTAGGTCAGAAACTGAGGCACAGATAAAGTAAGCGGCCTGTGTGAAGTTGTAAGATCCATATGTGACTGAGGGCCGCGAGAGTCATTGTGTGAAATGTTTGGGAAGACACATCTTTTTTTTCCTTTGAAATGCCTTGATTTATCTTATAAGAGATAACAGTATGGGCTGGGCGTGGTGGCTCACGCCCGTAATCACAGCACTTTGGGAGGCCAACGCGGCAGATCAGGAATTCGAGACCAGTCTGACCAACATGGTAAAACCCCGTCTCCACTAAAAATACAAAAATTAGCTGAGTATCATGACGCATGCCTGTAATCCCAGCTATTCGGGAGGCTGAGGCAGGAGAATCGCTTGAACCCGGGAGGCAGAGGTTGAAGTGAGCCGAGATCGCGCCACTGCACTCCAGCCTGGGGGACAGGGCAAACTCCCTCTCAAAAAAAAAAAAAAAAAAAAAAAAAAAAACGGAAATAATAATAATAACAATAACAGTATGGTACTTTTAGAGATTTTCAGCTTTAAGGACAGAATTTTGTTTTCTCAGTGGCATCTATATTTGAAAGCAATGTATTTGACACTGCTTTCTGGATTTAGCTTGGTACAAAATGAAGCAAAACTATACCCATGCACTCTGCTCTCTTCCACATTGTGAATGCAGAAGTTAACTTTTTGCTTGGGACACCAATGTTTCTGAATGAGAAAGGTCCAAAGTAAAGCCCTTTGTGATTTTAAAGTCAAGAACAGATCTTTCTTTTCAGTAATCAATAATCACCACTTTGCCCATCCATCAGAAGTCAGAGAAGAGAGGAACCCTTACACTAACAAATCCCTCTTGATAAACAAAATCTTTTTTCATGAACATTCTCTCTTTAAAAAGCACTAACAAGTGGATAGAACACTTGTTAGTTAATAATAAGAATTCTTCAGTGAATACTCAGATGAATGAATATTCTTAAAAGGCATGCAGTATGTAAGGAATTTTAATCCAGCCTTCTTGTTCACTCCCCCACACAACAACTGTAGAGAAACCACTGCCTCTGAATGATGAATGGACCTAGACTCAACTAGGAGGTAAGAGGACCCCAAGCCCTGTAATTTAGCATCTCTCCTTTTAAATTCCTGGGTGGACTCCTTTTTTGGCTGTAGGCTCAGTTAAACGGCTTTGGATATTATGTAAAATGACCATCAAGTGTTTCTCCTTCTATACCACACCCATCTCTTTTCAAGCTCTCAATAAAATCCCAACCCCAGCTGTATATACATCTCAATCTTAGACAGAAACACACTTCTGCTAGCAAATCTTTAGCTCTTAAAAAGTTTTATTACCTAATTTCAAATTAATATTGTATAAGGCTCCGGACCATGGAAGAAAAAAAATCAAGAAACTGAATTAGTAAATGACGGAGCAGTAATTAGCTTAAATGAGATTTCTTCCAGCCCTTTGCTGGAAGAAGGATGACACAGAAAATCTGAGCTTAGAAAATCCTTCTTCTCTGCACGTGGTACTATGAGGATGCCAGAGATGCATTTCCACAATCATAGTCTTGTTTATTTATTTAGTCTCCTACTGCAGTACTTCACACACGCACCCCCACCTTCTGCTCTGTGGCAGCCAAACCCTAATGGCTAACAAGCCAGGCTGCATAAAGGGTTAAGGCTGCAGCCTTCCAGGCGTATAGACATTCCAAACACTGGCATGTAACTTTCTCCTCTGCAGTCAGTCCTGTAGCTTGAGCTCCTGGAAAGCCTTCAGCACTTGCAGAAGCAGTATTTCCTACCAGCTATGTTTGGTTTTAACTTGCAGTTCACCAGGTTATATAGCTCAAGAGTCTAAACTTATCCCTCCACGGTCTTATCTAGCATTTGTCCCTCTTCCCGTGCTGAATTTGTTTCCCCTGCCCTGGAAATGCCTCAGGGCCTTCTGTAACCTTGCTGCCTTCTCCCCACAGGAAGTTAGATACATCCTCACTGGCTGCATTACTGCACATTTCCCTTGTAACCTTGTTTTTTCCTTCAACTCAAACTTCTCCAAACAGCACCATCTCTGCTGACCCTGAAATTCTCTAGTCCTTTCATACCAATATTTCTAACCCGCCATGAGAACGATTATAGAGGGCAAACTGGGTAGAGAAGGTTTGGGAACTCACCTGCACAGCAGCAAGGATCAGACACAGGATGGGGCTGCCCACAAACTTCCCAGGGACTGTCTGCAGCCAAGTCTCTTGGCCTTAAAGGGACAGGGCGCTTTTCACCATATAAGGAAGACAATTTCACTTGACTGCTTTAGAACCTGTTTGGGCAAAGCAGCTCCTTCTCTTGACATTGCCTGCCAGGCTTCAGCCTTTTGACGAAATTTGGAGCCTGACAATTCACAAGGATCTGCACATAGTAGGCAATTTAATAATTCCTAAATAAGGGGCCAGGCATGGTGGCTCATGCCTGTAATCCCAGCACTTTGGAAGGCCGAGGCAGGTGGATCACCCGAGCTCAGGAGTTCGAGACCAGCCTGGCCAACATGTGAAACCCAGTACCCAGTCTCTACTAAAAATACAAAAATTAGCCAGGTGTGTTGGCGGCCTTCCAGCTACTCAGGAGGCTGAGGCAGGAGAATGCTTGAACCCAGAGGCAGAGGTTGCAATGAGCCAAGATCATGCCATTGCACTCCAGCCAGGGCAGCAGAAAAAAAAAAAAAGAAAAAAATCCTGGATAAGGCACAGGAAAGATATTTGGTGGGCTATTTTAAAGGCCAGAAAACCCTTTATGTGGGGCTTATTCTCTTACAAAAAGGGTTTCTAGCAACTGTGAAGTCTTCCTCAATTATATGAAAGGGCTTCTGCTTCTATTTCAGGTTTGGCTTCCTTGAAACAAATGATCTTGCTCACCTCAAAGAGGAACGGCAGTTTGCCCCCTTCCTCCTGACTCCGAGACAAAAAGAGAAGACTGAAGAGTGGTAAAGCCTGTAGTGTGAGATTCGGATTGTAGCACTGCATGCTGAAAACAGCGAAGTGGAGATGATTTTGCTCTTTCAGTGGGTAGAGCACCCTTCCGAAACCGATAAACACGCACAGTCCTCAATGGAGGCCCTCTACCAGCCTTGTCTACTCCTGAGCACACCTCTTGGACTCCCTTGGCTAAAGCCCACAGCTGAAGTTTAAGGGTTCCTTTTACCTTTCCAGCTGGCAGGGAAGAGGACATGCTTTAGCAACATCAAACATTTTCTACTTATAATATTCAATGCAAAGCTGTCCTGTTGATTTGGGGGTGGATTAAAAGTGATTATAAAATGTTAGATTCTAAGAAGACAGTAGAGCCTAATTTGGTCATCACTTGTGTGGTAACATACTTCTTTCTTTGCTGCCAACTGGATGTTGTCTTTGAAAATGCTTTGATGTCTGCCAGGTGGCTCCAGCCAGCACCTACTCTTTTTTGCTTAGCTTACTATGCCTGATATCCAGTGTCTGAATCACAGATCTGGGATCTTTTAAAAACGGAATTTGGCACTTGATTATAGAGTCTCATACTATCTTCACATCTTACTTTCTTGCATAAATTTTGAGTTTCAAGGAAAAAGACCACTCCATATTCCTGCATACTCTGATTAACACCCAGCATGGAATAAGCATGTAGTAGACTGGGAAATCCTCGTTGGATTTAATCAACTGAATAGAACCCTGGGTTTTTGTATGATGTCTAGATAGTTTTATGAATAAAGTAGGTGTTTACCAAATAATTATTTAGTAAATGGCTAACCCATCCCAGCCTCACTGGGAAAGAGAGGGAAAGGGGAGCTCCTCTTCATTTTGCTGTGGTCAAATAAATACATCATTTCTTTGCTTTACTCTCTCTTTTATATCAACTAGTAATTTTCATGTCATTAAATTTTCTTTAAGGGAAGAGGTCAAAGGAATATGTTTAAAAGGTAATTATTGTGATTACTCTTTGATCCAGCAATCTGATTTCTAGGAATTTAATCTAATGAAATAATTAAACAGAGGCAAAACATTATGTTAATAGAGCCACTCATTGCATTACTATCTATAACAGCCATAACAAGAAATTACTTAGAGGCTCTAAGGTTGTTTCATACAGCAATAATAATAGTTCATGCTGATTGATTACTCATCATGTATCAGGCACTGCTCTAAAAGCTTTATGCAGATTAACCCACTTAATCTGTAATCTCACTTAATCTGTCTCAATTCTCATGACAAAGCTATGAGGTAAAAATGGTCATCATCCTCATTTTACAGGCCGGAAGACTAAGGCACAGAGGTTAAACAATTCCCATTTAGATTGAGGTATTTTGGCACCAGCACTTACAGTCTTAGCATCATTCTTTGCTCTCATTAGGACTTCCTGAACATTATAATAGGCACTAGGAACAGACAGATTTATGAAAAAGAAAGGACTCAACTTCATATAGTCATTAAATATAACAATTATGAAAACTATGTACAGATGAAGAAACATCCTAATTTATATGGACATACATATTTATAGGTATATTATGATGCCATTTATTTTATATAGATAGATATAGTGTAGCTATAAATTGTGACCCTTTTATTTAACAACATATCTTGGATATTATTCCATATCCAGGCCTACAGATCTCCTTTACTTTTTAAATGGCAGATACAAGGCTGTCTTCTGGGAATATACTGTAATTTAACCAATGTCCTATTGATGTACGTTCAGACTGTTTCTAGTCTATTGCAGCTAAAGTAATTGTGTAATGAATATCTTTATTTGCCATATGTGATTTCAACAATAGCCAAAAAATGTTATTTTTATTGGTATTACATTCAGTTAATAATTTGATGTTGGGAAAGTTGACTTCTTTATGATATTGAGTCTTTTTATCTAAACATGGGGAATGCCATTTCATTTTATCAAGATTCAGTTACATATATTCTGCATGTGTATTGTTATTTTTATTCTAATGTATTTTATTATTCTAGAAGCTATTTTAAATGGGAACTTTTTCATTATGTTTTCTAACTTGTTTTTGTACAGAAAAGTTATCGATTATTGCATTTAATAACCAGCTTTTGTACTGGATTATCTTATTGTTTCCAATAATTTTCTATGTGACTCTCTTTTAGCTATGCGATTATATCATCTGTAAATAATGATCACTTTGGCTCATCCTTTTCATTGTTTTATACATTTATTTCCTGTTATTTAATTGGGTAGTACTTAAACAATATTAATGAAATACGTTAAACAATGTCACCATTTCCTCACATTATTGGGAAGGCTTTTTGTATTTCATCATTAAACAACATGCTGCCTTGGAAAAAATAGGTAATTTTTTTACCACTACCACAATATTATAAAGAAAGTTTTACCTGGAACACATCTATTTTCTTTTCTTTTCTTTTTTCTTTTTTTTAGATGGAGTCTCACCTGTCTCCTAAGCTGGAGTGCAGTGGTATGATCTCAGCTCACTGCAAGCTCTGCCTCCCAGGTTCAAGTGATTCTCCTGCCTCAGCCTCCCAGGTAGCTGGAACTACAGGGGTGCACCACCATGCCCAGATGATTTTATACTTTTAGTAGAGATGGGGTTTCACTATGTTGGCCAGGCCCAGATGATTTTATACTTTTAGTAGAGATGGGGTTTCACTATGTTGGCCAGGCTGGTCTTGACCTCCTGACCTCAGGTGATCTGCCTGCCTTGGCCTCCCAAAGTGGTGGTATTACAGGCATGAGCCACTGCGCCTGGCCAGAACACATCTATTTTAATGACTAAACTTGATAGCTCCAAAACCCCCTGGCCCAACAGACACGAATAACTCTGCTTCTAACTGTCCCCCACTATTTCTCCAGGGATCCAGGGCCTCTCAGAGTTCACCTGAGCTTTCCCAAGGCATGTTTGTTCTCTCTACCCTGCTGTTACTACTGCAAGTGACTTTCACAAGATGCTTCTGAGCCTAGCATTGCTCTGCTTGTGACCACTGCAGCTAACCCATCCCAGCCTCACTGGGAGAGAGAGGGAAAGGGCAGCTCCTCTTCCTTTTGTTTCTCCAACTAATGTGAGACAGATTCTTCCCTTTATCTCATAAGACAGCTGATGCCAGGAACCAGTTTAACAAGACATTACTTAGGCATGGAACCAACTTAAGAAGACATTACTGGAAGTTGGCAGTGAGTTGGGGAGAAGTAGTATAGCACACTCTAGACTGGCCTTAGGGTACCCTGTGAAGTTGGTTACCTGCCTCATTCTCCATCCTCCTTCAGATGTCAAGAGAATTTCTGCCTTTTGGAGCTTGGACAATATTGGTTACCTACCCAGAGAGGGGGGAAAGATAATCGCAACATAAATGTAAGGCCAACTTCCTTAGTCTTTATCCCCTGCCTAGGTGTGATCAACTCCCAGAATGATAGTGAAAACGTCCATTTCTTTCTAAGAGGTACTCACCTACCCACCCACTGGCATATGGTCTGTCCCTAAGGCACTAGCAAGTCAATCACAGCATAATCTGACATCATGCAGCTTACATATTTTAAATGTGCCCTGGGGAGCTAACAATGGGCCCAGATTTATTGAAGTTACTCTTAAATTACAGATTGCCTTTTTTTTAAAGACAGGATTTTTAAATTTGATGATGACATGGCTGTGACCAAAAAACAAACAAACAAAAACAACAACAACAACAACAGTTTTTTGGAGCCTCAAAGAGCAGAACCAGGAATCATCTGGATACCCATTTAGGGGAAGGACTGACCAGTGCATGAGGCAGCCTAGATATACTGAACAGGGGCTTATTAATTTGTTGACTATCATGAAGGCTTTGCTAGCAGCCCTTTGTTTCATATAAAAATATAGGCGTGGAACCAAACATACATTCCCTGTGTGTTGCCCACACTTTACTTTGCTCCCCAGACCCACACTAGCTCAGGAAATCAAAGTTCAACCTAATCACTTCCTCTAGGAAACTTGATTCATCCTATAAGATAACATCCCTCAATCCTCCAAGCCCTTTATTGCTATGCTTAAGCACTTTTTAAAAAAGTGAATAAATATATTAATGAATATTATTGATATTTGGGGCTTCATTTTCCAATCCTTGCGAGTTTATGCACCTTCTTAGGGTGGGAATTTATGCAGTCATTTGACAAGATTTGTTAAAAGTCTATAACATGCTGGGCTCTTCAGAACCCCAGGGATACAGCAGTGGAAAAAAATAGGCAAAATCATGATACTCATGGAGCTTATGTTCTTGTGGGGAGGCAGACCTAAATAAATAAAAACAAAATGTCAGGTAGTAATAAATTCTGTGATGAAGATAAAATAGGATACATGAAAAAGGTGACTTTTTTCATGTTGATTAGGAAAAAACTCGGAATTCTTGAATTTGAAGCTGCTCACATCTTTCTTTTTAGAAAAGATTCTGCAGCATCTACGAACCAGTTCACCTTGCAAATGACTGGTGTTCAATAAACATTATAGGAAGGTTTAAAAAATTTATTTTGGAGCCTGACCAAAGTTTCTTTTTCATGGCTTTAACTACATTAGTTCATAGAGGATTGTTTTTTGATCTCTAAATCAGGTGGTATCCTCAATGGGCTTTTAATGCAAGCTTCCTCTCCTATGTTTCCAGCATATTGCCAATTGCCACTTACACAGGTTACATAAAAGCAAATGCAAAAAATAAAGTGATCTCAAATTCCGGTCAAGAAACACCTGCTAAATAGTTGGCATTATCCTTAGACAATCTTCTCTTCGAGCAATTTTGGAAACTCCCTAGTTGTACTTCTGTAAAGGTTTGCACCTGGGAAATGGCACAGAGGCTTTTATGAGAAATGCTATTATAAGCCTCTCAGTAGAGCTGAGAGACAGGAGAGGCTGCGGGAGCCCTATTTTATAGTACAGTAAGGTTAGCCATTTACTGTTCCCATAGGCTATTTCACTTGCAATAAAGGTCAATGGGCCTTTTTAGGGAGGAGAGCTAGACCCCTGTCTAAAACTGCCATCTTCAGCAGTCAAAAAGACAGCCTGCTTTAGATTCTTCTGGAAAGTGGTAGGATTTTTATTTCACTGGGAGAGTGGTTCAATATGATCAGCTGATAAGCATGGCAATAAGAATTCACAGACTTCAGAGCAGAAGACTTAAACCCTAAGGTAGCTTGACCACAAAGCTAAGCAGGGTGTGTCAGCCTGCGGCTCTGCTTGTCACCTTCATTTATGCTCTGCCAAAAAATGCAACATTTCTGTACCTGGAATTCTTTGTCCCTAGACTTCCTGAGAGATTGGTGTCCTAAAAGACAGTGGTTTGCAACCTATGGAGCTGCAGATCCAGTACAGCAGAAGTCGTCCTACTAACAGTTGAATGAAATCAAACTGAGTATTTCCTTAAAGACACTGGGCTTCAACATTTTTGTTCAATATTTCCTAAAGGAATTTTGAAAAACTATATAACTTCATTCAGTTTTATGTTATAATCTAAAAGTTTTCATCAAAACTTAAATGGTTGCAAAGGGTGTAATATATGGTCTGCTGTAAATATTGGCTTTCAAAAGTAATACTCAGCTTGTTATAATATATCTAATGGAATATAAGTAGTATAGCACCATGACACCCACCATCATCCATTTAGTAAGAGGTAGGAATTTTACATCATTTCTTTGTCCCTTTGAATTCTTATTTCCATTCTTCTACAAAATTTTATTATAATAAAAGATCTTTCTGTGCTTAGGAGTATTTAAATTTTACCTTAGTATAATTACACCTTAGTTTTCTATAATAAATATAAAGTGAAATTACAATTTGTTTCTTTCCTGTGACCTTTGGCTCTGTTAAAAGACAATGCAACTGGATGGAGCCCTCACTGCGATTATTGCCAGCAGTACCTGTGGCAGAGACAGTACTCTGTGCTCACCACACCCTTTTTCTTCTAGAAAGTCCAAGAAGTTTATATTTCGTAGTCTTCCACTGGGAGAATGGGCAGAAATGAAATCTTGTTTCCTATCCTAGGCAGTTAAAAGCGTAGTGAGGCCAGGTGTGGTGGCTCACACCTGTAATCCCAGCATTTTGGGAGGCCGAGGTGGGGGGATCCCTTGAGGCCAGGAGTTCAAGACCTGACCAAGATGATGAAACCCCATCTCTACTAAAAATACAAAAATCAGCTGGGTGTAGTGATGTGCGCCTGTAGTCCCAGCAACTTGGAGGCTGAGGTAGGAGAAATGAGAATTTCTTGAACCCAGGAGGCAGAGGTTGCAGTGAGCTGAGATCGTGCCACTGCACTCCAGCTGGGGTGACAGAGGGAGATTCTGTCTCAGAAAGAAAGAGAGAGAGAGAGAGAGAGAGAGAGAGAGGGAGGGAGGGAGGGAGGGAGGAAGGAAGGAAGGAAGGAGGAAGGAAGGAAGGAAGGAAGGAAGGAAGGAAGGAAGGAAGGAAGGGTGAATAGAATTTCTCTGTCTCTCTCTCTCTCTCTCATCTTCCCAAGTGGAACTAGAAACTCTGGTGGCAGAGATACAAGATGGAAGCAGAGCTATCTCGGTCACCCTTAGAAGAGAGTCCCCAAGAAGGGCTCCTCATCTGCATCAAACTGTGAGATGAAAAAGCAATCAAGTTTGTTGTGTTAAAGCACTGAAGTTTTAGGTTTACTTATTACAGTTAGGGAGCTTATACTGTCCTGATGATTATGGGGTATACCTGATGAGAACAACATGAATATATTATAACTTTAGACAGGTAATTATTAAGATTAGAAAATCAAACTCTTAAAATGCATCTCAATAAAAACATTGAGAAATCTTGTTTGTGTAGATGGGAATGAAGACAGCTATGGCAATGTCACTCAATTCCCATTGAGTTATATGCACAAGGTGATCTATAAGAAAAAATTTTTAATAATCTGTCAACTGACAACTGAATCGTGTCTTCTTTAAATTTTATTGAAGGCAAAGATTTAGCAACCACTTGACTTGCAAAGGAATTTTTTTTACCCAGGGATTCGAGTCACTCATTTTCTTGACATCCTCCCCAGTATTTCAAATTACCATTTTTTTGGAGCTCCAGAGTACTTTATATCCCATTGCAAATCACCATAGCAAGATTTTGTGAAATGGGAGAAAACTGCTGGAAAAGGGAGGTGAGTAAAGATTTCTCAGGCAGTCAATTTTATGAACAAGTTATATGCTATTTGAAAATCCATAAATTAATTCCCTAAAAACTATCTATATCAATATACTCTTTGAAAGTCTCTATGAATGCCCTGGGGGAAAAGATGCTGGTTAGGGAAGAGGGAGAGGAGTCAGGAGCTGCAGTGTCTCCTGACCTAATCCTCCTTTGGCTGCAGACCTTCACCCAAACCCTTGGTTCATCTTTCCCTGCACGTCCTCCTAACTCACATTAGCTCCCAGTAAAAAAGGTCCTGATCAGGATTAAAATCTGTAACACATAAGGAGCTATTTTAAATCAATGAGAAAAGTATGATTACTCTAACAAAAAAGATGAGCAAATGATATGAAAAGGCAATCAACAAGAGAAGAAATACAAATGGTCAATCCCTATAGAAAATCTTAAAACTCACTCAGAAATCATAGATATGCAACTTAAGACAACGAAATACCATTTTGTAAATCAAATTGGAAAGAATACATGAACCTCTAGTGGTGGTTAGGAGGAAAATAAACTGGTTCAACTCTTCCAGGTAGCAATTTGGCAATGTGCATCAAAAGTCTTAAAACGTATAAAATTGAGCTAGCAATCCCAATTTTAAGAATTATTCTAACAAATTATGAATATGGAAAATGCAGATTCAGCCTCAAGTTTTATCACAGTGTTTTGGTCACGGTTCTTTTGGTTGTAAGTATTAAGTTGCAAAGTATCTTTCATTTGAAATGCCTCTCCTCTACTGTTTTTGCTGGGTCTCTTAGTTAAAATTCTTGATTGATGTAGTCTGATTGCTTGCTGAGTGCCAATAGATTAGCCTCATCCTAGCAGCTGTTTGGGAGAAGAGGTGTCTTATGATGTATATGGTTGCTTCTTCCAGGTACTATATGGGGTTAGAGCTGGGTTCTTCATAATAAACAGGAAATGAAATAAACATGGCATATCTAAAATGATGAAGAACAGAACTAATTTAAAATTCTGACCTAGTATGTGAAGCAAACTCTGACATCATGCAATGAGATAGTCATTAAAAATGTTCTTATGGAAGAACACTGACATCATGCAATGAGATAGTCACTAAAAATGTTCTTATAGAAGACTTCTTAATAACATGGGACTAGACTTGTGATACTTTTCTATTTCTAGAGAAAACACAGAAACACTGCAAAAGAGAGTGTAATTTCATTTAAAAATTCTTATATTTGTAAAGAAATAATATACAGCAAAACTGTAGTAATAGAAATATGTGGATGGTGGGACTACCAGCTATTATTAATTTCTTTTCTTTATGAAATCATTATTTTCTAAATTAATTACAGTTAACATGTATAAGTATTTTGATAAGAAAAACAACATTAAGATTCAGCAAGAATTCTTCAATCTCCAAGAGGACTGAAAAGAAACAAAGTGAATCTCAAATTTTGGATGAACTATTAATAATTAGGTTCTTCTTGGGGATTCAGACAACAGGCTGCAAAACACCTACCCAGCTCCTGGAAGCGCTGAGCACACATAGGCTCTGCTCAGCAGCAACAGCAGGTTCCAATTGCTATAGCCAGGGGAGGAAGAGATGCCACAGAGAGGAGTCCCCACATCTGTTCTTCCTGCTCCTCACTTTCCTCCAGGAATTCTAAAGCCCTTCAGCTATATTTTATGATTTCTATATGAAGACATGTAGTTTAGGGCAAAGAAAATTGGACTCAGAAACAGAGGGTTCAAATCTGTTCTGATACTTTATTAGTTAATCATCATGAAGCCACTAAACCTCTTTGAGCCACAGTAAAATGGAGAAAATAATAGGCAACCTGTTTATTCATATGGTTGTTTCAACACTTTAACGAGACAATATGTGAAAGTACTTGAAAAAATGATACGCATACAAGCACACATACATGTTCTCTCTCTCACACACACCCTCTCTATACACACAAATACACATACACACACATGCACACACACAAAAATACTGTATCTCAAATGTATACATTAAACAACTGGGGAAATACAAATTAGAAAC
This sequence comes from Rhinopithecus bieti, assembly GCF_001698545.2. Classification (NCBI taxonomy): domain Eukaryota; kingdom Metazoa; phylum Chordata; class Mammalia; order Primates; family Cercopithecidae; genus Rhinopithecus; species Rhinopithecus bieti. The sequence continues at coordinate 1,911,695 of NW_016803114.1, forward strand.
CTAAATCCTTGATTAGACCTTGGCTAAACGTAAATGAAATTATAGATCCTGTGGATTTGATGAGATGCCTCGAGAAGAAAATGTCTTGTTGACGCGAATACTTTGAGAAGTGCCAATTATTATTCTCTCTATAAGATAAAAAGAAAGACTTTCTGCTGGTGCCAGGCCGACTCAGAGTCAGAAGAGAATAAGCAGGATTCAGAGGAGGTTCGATTAAAACTGGAAGAGACAAGAGGGTGCAGAACTTGAGGAAGAGGCCCAACAGGCTGAGTGCTGTGGCCTTGCTGGTGGAAGAGAAGGTACAAGAAGAGACCGCTCTAGTGGATGATCCCTTTCAGATGAAAACAGGTGGTATGGTATCCACCACAGTTTCCTAAAGAAACTAAACAAAAGGCACAAAGATAAAATCAGTGAAGAAGAAAATCCTGGGGACACTGTTTTCTGCAGAAACCAACTGAAGGGATGAGGACGCAGACAAAATAAAGTACGTTGAGACAGAGCTGAAGAAGACGAAAGAGATCATGGAAGATGAGGAACAGATAGTCAAGCTGAAGAACACAGAGGACTGCCTTTATGAACTTCAAGAAAACATTTGTGTTTCCTCAGCAAAGAAGACAGAGGAGATGCTTTCTAGCCAGATGCTGAGTGGCATACCCAAGGTGGACCTCAGCATCAATGCTAAAATAAAAAATAATATCATTTCCATGGAGTATGCCAAGGCCCATCTGGGAAAGAGCAGCAGAACAAGAAGAAAGACAGTGAGACATCCTTCATGCCTACCAACGTGACTGTGAGTATGTGCTGCACAACCAATTTTTATCATGAGGAGCTCAACAGCCTCATACACAGAAACAAAGAGCCTTGAAAGCAGGTGACAGGGAGAAGACAGAGCCTGAGTGGTCCTTTCCAAATGGCAAGCATCCTGTTAATGAGAAGGCCCCTGATGACTATCACTATGAGAAGTTCAAGAAGATGAACAGGCGGTACTGAGATGTGTAGAATGGAATGTAAATACCAGTTCTTTCTCCCTCCATCCCTTTCACGGAAAAATGCTTCCTGGATAGAAGCATGCTCATTTGCCATTAGACAGTTCCAAAAAAAAGACTCTCTTACTCCTGCTGCTTACCTGCTGGATTTTCAAGCACTAAATTCGTAACTTTTTGAAATAAAGCAATGCATAGTATTTCCTATTAAAAAGCAAACTCTATTCTTGTGGGCACTAAATCTTGTTTGTAAATGTATTGGCTTTCTCTTAACATTTGTTCTTGGTCAGGAGCAAGCAACTACGTGTCCATGGTATGCTATTAATAATACCCTTTAGACTGTGCTTTTATCATTATATATGCAATCTTGTCTTCTACTTTCACATATTTGAAATGGATTCAGAAATCCATCCTTCATTGTTTACAGTGGGTCTAGCTGACAGCAGAAAAATACTAGAATATCAGAGGAATACTGGTATATTCTAACTTCTACAAAGTTTTTTTATTAAGAAAGAAAAGGCAAAACTATATATATTTTTTATCACTTTTAGAATTATTAAATACAAAATGAATTAAAAAAATAAAAAATAAAGAATGTTTACTTTCTTCTGAAAATAGGAGCTAAATAGGCCGGGTGTGGTGGCTCACACCTGTAATCCCAGCATTTTGGGAGGCTGAGGCAGGCAGATCACCTGAGGTCAGGAGTTCACGACCAGTCTGGCCAACATGGCAAAACCCCATCTCTACTAAAAATACAAAAATTAGCTGGGCTGGCTGGCTGGTGCCTGTAAACCTAGCTACTTGGGAGACTAAGGCGGGAGGATCGCTTGAACCGGGGAGGCAGAGGTTGCAGTGAGCCGAGATGGTGCCACTGCACTCCAGCCTGGGCAGCAGAGTAAGACTCTGCCTCAAAAGGAGAAAAAAGAAAAAAAAGAAAACAAGAGCAAAATAAACAAGAAACATTGCTGAAAGATAAGCTAGGGGACTAAAGTTCTTAATTAAATTTAAATATTTTACTGTAGTGTTTAGAATATAATAAATTATAGCCCCTTTCTTCCAATGTTTACTGAGCAAGGCAACATGTTCTCTAAGTTATTCAATTTTTTTTTTTTTTTGAAGATAGGATCTTGCTCTGTCACCCAGACTAGAGTGCAATGGCGCAATCTCGGCTCACTGCAACCTCTGCCTGCTGGGTTCAAGCGATTCTCTCGCTTCATCCTCCCAAGTAGCTGGGACTATAGGAACCTCCCACCACGCTTGGCTAGTTTTTGTATTTTTAGTAGAGACGGGGTTTCGCTATGTTGGCCAGGCTGGCCTCAAACTCCTGACCTCAAGTGATCCACCCACCTCAGCCTCCCAAAGTGTTGGGATTGCAGGCATGAGCCACTGTGCCCACCCAGTTATTCAAATATTAACAATAAATGTGACCATTAAAAACAAAATCTGAGATTGCCACAAAGCTGGTAAAACATCTGTGATATAGAACATTGTATTTGTTTGCTTCGCTATGTGTAGAATATGTTATAAGAAACTCCCTTTGTTCCCAGCTGAATATGAGCTATCTATTTTGGAAAGGCCACCTATTCCTCAGTCACTAAACTCACCAGCCAAATTAAACTCCCACCATACGTACTGGCTAGGTTCTCTTATTAGTCCAACACCTTGGCTCTAGCTTTCTCTGTATAGACCTCCTGAATCAAAGGATGCTTCTAGCAGATTCAACTTCCAACACAGAGAAGTCTGACTTATTTCACATTATGCCAGGTTACATGTGGGCAGTGGGCAGTAAAAGAAGATAAATTAGATTTTACTATATGTTTTTATGCGTTGTTGAAATATTATTTTATCAATAATTTACTATCTTTGTAATAATAAATACCTTTGTAAGTGCTTTGAATATAGCACACTATAGACACTGTTATTCATATATGAACTGGAGTGAGGGGTTGAGGCTTCACATCTTCCTCCATGCACTGAAGTGAACCAAAAACTATCCTCCAGTTACTTGTCCTGAAGCTGAATCTGTTCACAGATGCATTTCCTTTCTTCTTTCTTTTCTTCTTTCTTTCTTTCTTTTTTTTCTTTCTCTTTCTTTCTTTCTTTCTTTCTTTCTTTCTTTCTTTCTTTCTTTCTTTCTTTCTTTCTTTCTTTCCTTTCTTTCTTTCTTTCTTTCCTTTCTTTCCTTTCTTTCTTTCTTTCTTTTCTTTCTTTCTTTTCTTTTCTTCTTTCTTTTCTTCTTTCTTTCTTTCTTTTCTTTCTTTCTCTTTCTCGCTCTTTTCTTTTCTTTCTTTCTTTCTTCTTTCTTGTTTCTTTTCTCTTCTTCTCTCTTCCTTTCTTCTTCCTTCCCTTCCACTCCCCCTATCCCTTCCCTCCTCCCCTCCCCTCTCCCCCTCCCCTCCCCTTCCCTTCCTTTCCTTTTCTTTTCCATCACTCAAGCTAGAAAGTGGTGGTATAATCATAGTTTAATGCAGTCTTCAGCTCCTGGGCTCAAGTGGTCCTCCCACCTCAGCCTCCCAAATAGCTGGGACCACAGGTGTGCCACCATGACCTGCTAACTATTATTACTATTATTATTATTTTTGTAGTGACAGCGTCTCTCTATGTTGTTCAAGCTGGTCTTGAACTCCTGGGCTCAAGCGATCCTCCTGCCTCAGCCTCCCAAACTGTTGGGATTACAGGCATGAGCCACCAGACTGGATCACAGATGCATTTTCTTGACCTCTATGTTATTGGCCTGCCCATCCATTAATTTAAAAAAAAATTGAATTAATTGCCAGCATTAAAAAGCTCAGGTGATCTTTGCATCAAAATACAATATGGTGAATAAAATGGATTTTTAGTTTGCATACATTCTACACATTGTCACTCCCCGCCCCCAGAGGCTGGGCAACTGAAAGGGACATTTCTAAGCTGGGCAGTCAGATGTGATTTAACTTTAACTTTGACCAACGAGATGCATTCAAGTGAGATTTAAAAGGCAGCCGTCCTGGCTGCTCCTAGTGATAGGCATGATCAGTTCAAGCCCCCTTTGGGGTTTTTTGTAGCAGCGTTCCTGCTACAAGCTTTGTAAGGGTCAAAAGGTGGATGGTGTCAGCAGCATCTTTACGCTGTTGTTATTTTTGTTGTTAGTGTGGCCCTGGACGGGTGAAGTATGGCTCTGGAACCAGCAGCAGCAGCAGCAGCAGCAGCAACAATATCTTCCCAATTCCTATGTTGTTCCCAGAGCAAACCGTTCAGGGGGAAGCTTATTGATTTCCGGTCCTCTGACTCAGGCAGGGTTAGCAGCTTCCTTCAGGGCCGATTTTTCATTGTTCCCTGTCAGCAAGTCCTGGAGGCCTGGCCTCAACACATTCTAAGCACCTAATTCCCTGTGTTGAAGCCCTTTGCCCTTTATGCTTAAAATAGCTAGAGTGGTTTCTGTTTTCTGTAATAGAACTCTAATACACAGGAAAAATAAGAGACCTAGCAACATCTGGCCCCTATTTCAGTTCTGATAACAATAGGCTGGTTATGAGCAGTCGGCTCTAGGTTGCATAGTCCCTACCACACCTTATTGTAACCCCCAAATGGAGACCACTTGTCAAATGCTGTTTTATCATTGTATTTTTTAGTGTTTGTTTTTAACAGACATCCATTTCTCTTCATTGTTTTACCTTCTTGCACTGTGTAGGGATTTGAGTTTGAAAACTTACTAATACCTACTCAAAGCTTGGTGGAAAACATTTTTTTTTTGATTTCTTAAAGAATGTAATTCTTTCATTTTGAACATACTCCAAAATGTCCCCTAATTAAAACCAGAAAACTGGACACCTAAACTGCATTATTTAGGTCCCAGTTAGAACTGTTTTTACTGAACAATGAAACTAGTGTTATTAATCCTAAGTGTGTTGTTGAGGAAACTGTAATGTCACCCCTACAGGGACACAACAAAGAGATTTCTTTCAAGTCAAGTTTTATCTTATAATCACGTAATAGGTCACGTTTGTTTTTTGCATTGGCTATTAGAAAGGTAGGGCCAGAGGCTACTTGAAGGGCTGATTTCTCACATTGTACATGGCTTTATTTAGGCTTTTATGCTGTGTATTAGCCCTACTCCTGACTGAGTCTCATGGTTACTATCCCGTTTTTTTCTTTAGCAGATTTATTCATATTATTAAAAACATTCCATTGTGCTTTTTTCTTTTAGTTTTATAGTTTCAGACCTTACATTTAAGACTTTAACCCATTTTGAGTTGATTTATTTAAATTTAATTTTTATTCCCTATTGACAAATAATTACATATTTATGGGGCAAAATATGATGTCTTAGTACACCTATACATTGTGGAATAAACAAATTAGACAAATTAACATATCTGTCCCCTCACATACTTATCATTTCTTTGTGGTAAGAACATTTTAAATCCACTTTTAGGAATATTGAAATATACAATACATTATTTTAACTATAGTCACCTTGTGCAATAGATCATCAGAACTTGTCCCTCCATCTAACTGAAACTTTGTACCCTTTGACTAACATTTCCCCTTGCTCTGCCTGCTCCCTTCCCCTCCCCCACCAGCCTCTGGTTCCAGAGAGATCATGCAGTGTTTGTCTTTCCGCGCCTGGCTTATTTCACTTAGCAGAATGTTCTCTGGATTCCGCTATGTTGTCTCAAATGACACATTTTTGTTCTTTTTTTTAAGGCTGCATGTTATTTCACTGGGTATATATAGCATATTTTAAAAAAAGCAATTCATCTGAGGATGGTCACTTACGTTGGTTCCATATCTTGGCTGTTGTGAATACAACTGCAATGAACATGGAAGTACGAACATCTCTTCAACACACAGATTTCATTCTTTTGGATGTATACCCAGAAGTGAGACTGCTGGATCATATGGTAATACTATTTTTAGTTTTTGGAGGAATCTCCATATTGTTTTCCAAAATGACTGTACTACTAATTTACATTCCCACCAACAGTGTGCAAGGGTTCCCTTTCCTCCACATCTTTGCCAATACTTATATCTCATCTTTTTGATAATAGTCACTCTACCAGGTGTGCGGTTTTTATTGTACTATGTTTAATATCCATATTAAATCTTCTTGTAACAAGATGGAGAGTGAATATTTTAATGAACTGCCTTCAATTCCCCTGCTCTACTCCTTTGATTATTTCTAATACACATCTGTTCCTTAGTTCTCTCTGTGCTCAAGTATGCATTTCCTTCAGTGTCTTAACAGACCAAGGCTATTCATGGGTGTGTTTGGGGTTTTGCAATCTAACAAATATTCTAAAGATATGGTCAAGTCAAAGAGTGAGAAACTTTTAGCAAAAATCAATTTGTTTGGTGATTATTGCTAAGAATTGCAGGAGCTACAGATTTCTGTGTAAATCAAATGGAAGACTCAGTTTTTTGGGGAAGCAAATAATTATACTTCTTTTGATGACATAAGACTGAGAAATATCCAACATCTGATCTCAAGCTAACTTGATTTTTCCTTTTTTTAATTAAATATTTTATTTTGAGATATTTATATTTCACGTGCTATTGTAAGAATAATACAAGACCTCCTGTATACCTTTTACCCAGTTTCCCCTAAGGAAATATCTTACAAAACTAGAACAACATCACAGCTAAGATATTTATAGAGATACAGTCAAGACACAGAATATGTTCATCGTCACAAGAATCCCTCATGTTGCTCTTTTATAGCTATATCCCCTTCCCCACCAACCCCACCCCCTCTTCAATCCCTGGCAACCACTGATATTTCCTTCATGCGTATACTTTTTAAATTTCAAGAATGAGCCAATCTCTGTGGCTGGCCTAAATGTTCTTCATCAGCAAATATACTACACTTACCAGCACCCTTCCCTCACGTTGATCCATTATTTGCTCTTCTCTAACCTACTGTATGCCTAAGAAGGCTGACTTTTGAGGATCACATGACCCAGGCTCCCTGTTCTCTGGCTTCCAATTGGGTTCAGCTGTTGGAGGAACTTGCAGAAAATGGAGGGAGTGGGAGAAGAGAGATTAAGAGTATTCATCCCTCTGTGCACCTCTCCACTCCAATTCCTTATCGTGATTAGGGCACTGGCAATATTAGCTGTGTTGGAAGATTGCAGCTCCAGTTAGGTGGTCCTACTTCCATGACTTGAGGTTCTCTGTAGATTCTGGTAACTTGCCTTTTAGGCCTAAGAGTGACAGCTCTCCACTCTTGTTAGTTCCTGCAGTACCTCATCATGTTGAAAGGTGACAACATGCTAGCAGCCCTACCTCTGGGCACCTCCTCTGCCTTGGCGTCCACTCTGGTGGCGCTTGGGAGCCCTTCAGCCTGCCAGGGCACTGTGGGAGCCCCTCTCTGGGCTGGCCGAGGCTGGAGGCGGCTCCCTCTGCTTGCCGGGAGGTGTGGAGGGAGAGGGGCGAATGGGAACCGGGGCTGGGTGCGGGGCTCACAGGCCAGGGTGAGTTCCTGCGGGCGCCCGCGCGGGCTCCTGGGGCCCTGCACTCAGAGCAGCAGGCTGGTGCCGAGTGGCTTAGCACCTGGGCCAGCAGCTGCGGTGGGTGCGCCGGGTCCCCTAGCAGTGCTGGCCTGCCGGCGCTGTGGCTCAAGTTCTCGCCGGGCCTCAGTTGCCTCCCCGCAGGGCAGGGCTGGGGACCTGCAGCGTGCCACGCCCGAACCCCCGCCCCCCCCCACCGCAGTGGGCTCCCTCGCCGCCCCAGCCTCCCCAACTAGGACGGCCCCCTGCTCCGCAGTGATTGGTCCCATCAACCGCCCGCAGGCTGAGGAGTGCCAGCGCATGGCAGGGGACTGGCAGGCAGCGTGGCCTGCAGCCCTGCTGTGGGATATAATAGGTGAAGCCAGATGAGCTCCTGAGTCTAGTAGGGACTTGGAGAACCTTTATGTCTAGCTAAGGGATTATAAATGCACTCGGTGTCTAGCTCAAGGTTTGTAAATACACCAATCAGTACTCTGTATCTAGCTAACCTAGTGGGGACTTGGAGAACTTTTATGTCTAGCTAAAGGATTGTAAACGCACCAATCAACACTCTGTGTTTAGTTAAAGGATTGTAAATACACCAACCAGCACTCTGTGTCTAGCTCAGGGATTGTAAATGCACCAATCAGCACTCTGTCAAAAACAGACCAATCAGCGCTCTGTAAAATAGACCAATTAGCTCTCTGTAAAATGGACCAATCAGTAGGATGTGGATGGGGCCAGATAAGGGAATAAAAGCAGGCTTGTGTCAGGCACTGTTCTAGCCTAGGCCATCAAAGACACTTGCTTCCTGTTCTCGAAGATAGGGAGAGACAGAGATAATTTGAAAAGAGGGAAGAAGAATAGAAGGAGAGAAGGAAGTGGGAGGGAGAGATAAGGAGGAAGATGAGAAGAAATACTAGAGAGGAGAGATTGCTTCAGATGAGAAAAGGGACAGAAACCTTGGTCAAGTGAGTTGCCTGCTGTCAAGGAGTGAAGCTATCTTGGAAAATGAATTTATTAGGCACCACCTTGATGAACTGAAAATTAGGAGGGACAAAGGAATCCAATAATAATTGAGATTGCATTCCTCGATCTAGAACAATTCTTTGATCTACAAAAAAAGTTTCCTGATCTAGGCAAGAGTAATATTTAATTAGGTTCAAAGGAAAATGAAGAATTATGGAATATTGTTCACAACAGATTTGTGGACTATGGTTCACACTACCTACTTAATGATTTGATGATTCCAGCCTTAATGCTGAGATTTTCAGGATCCAAGAATGTACTGTTTTTTTTTTTTTTTTTTTTTTGAGACGGAGTCTCGCTCTGTCACCCGGGCTGGAGTGCAGTGGCCGGTTCTCAGCTCACTGCAAGCTCCGCCTCCCAGGTTTATGCCATTCTCCTGCCTCAGCCTTCGAGTAGCTGGGACTACAGGCGCCCGCCACCTCGCCTGGCTAGTTTTTTGTATTTTTTAGTAGAGACGGGGTTTCACCGTGTTAGCCAGGATGGTCTCGATCTCCTGACCTTGTGATCCGCCTGTCTCGGCCTCCCAAAGTGCTGGGATTACAGGCTTGAGCCACCGAGCCCGGCCTGGAATGTACTGTTTTGTAGTTTAAAAGGTTCTTGCTCTATCTTCAATAAATAATTTGTCATTGTCATTTCATGTCAATTTATGGATTATCACCAAAGTTTAATAAGCACTACACATTGGCTTGGGCTAATCATTTTGCATCCTTTATTTCAATAATCTTAACCCTGTGAAATATATATTTTCCTGATTTTGCAGATAAGAACTCTTAAGTGCTGAGAGCTTAAATAACTTACCTTAAGGACACACAATTCATATGTGGAAGGTATGGAATTCAGCTCTATCTTTTAATGACTATGCCATATTATCTTTTGATGAGGCATATTTTATTCAATCATCTTGACCGTTCTTCCCTACAGGGGAAGGAGGTAGCTCCTACACATCCTTTGCATCCCTGATCAAGAGTCATATACTTAAAGAGCTATCCTCACGTTCCTGTCCAGGTATACTCTAAATAAAAGTTATCATAGCACTGTGCATTCCTCCTTTGTAACACTTACCACCATCGAAATTTTATTTGCTTGTGTGATTATTTTGTCTCCCTTCTCTCCTCTAGACTGTAAGCCACATGAGAGAGGCCATGTCTCATTTTGTTCCGTTACATCTCCAGCACTTAACACAGTGCCTGACACATAACGAGTGCTCAATAAATGTTTGTTAATTGATTAAATGAATCCTTTGTCTTTATTTCATAGAATTAAAAATTCTTAGAGTCAGAAGTAATCCGAGCTGCTCACTATCCCACTCACCCTTTAGAGGTCCTTTGCCACCATTCTAACAAACTGGTCAACCAACTGATCTTGAACACTCCAGTTTTGTATCTGTCTGACTGCTAGTGGCAGTCACGGTTCAGGGAAGTATAGTAATGAGCTCCAGTGCTCTCCCTTACCCTACAACTCATGAAAGACTTCACCCAAGTTTTGTCTTCTTTAGACTGCGTGTGCCCAGTGCTTTAGACTACTCTCCTATGATCATCCTGTCTGTATTCTTCTGAATGTGTGTTCCTCATGTTTGGTATTCAAGGAAAATATCTCAACATTAGATATGGTCTGACCAGATTTATTATATTCTGAACCGACATTCTGCTAATTTAATCTCACCACTAATTTATACAGGGTTTGCAATTTCAACTTCCATTTAAAATATGTGTAATGGAGGTAGTTTGATCACTGTCCAGTGTTTCCTAAGTACCTGTGCTGTGCCTCTCTCTTCCACACCACCCTGTTCCCCTTGACACACTAGAAGCCAGGAATTCTCATTCACCATATTTAAGGGACTGGCAAGAGGCTTAAGGGTATCCTGGACAATTGAGAAATGTGGGATATTCATATGGGGCAGTATAGATGGAGTTCAAAAAAGTCTTGGGACACAGGTGAATGTTCTTAGGCTGAAAAAACCACAGGTGGCATAAGAACACCCATTAATAGAAGAGATAGCAAAATGGCCCCTCCCCCCATGCTGTGTGTAGTGCTCTTTCAAGCTATAATTAGTTATCTCAGCTTCTCGTGAAAGCTCCTATGTAGCTCCTACACATCCTTTGGATCCCTGATCAAGAGTCATGTCCTTAGAGAGGCATTCTCATATCCATCCTGCTACCGAATTTCAACAGTTCTGCATGGTCTTCTGATGTTGACCATCTTCACCTCCACCAAACCTCTTCCCTGAGTGACTCCAGGTCAGGTTTTCCTCTCCCCTGTCCCTGACTCCAGGTGCTGTTCTGTCTCTATATCTGCCAGCTCTCCTTGAGGGGAGGCTGAGGTCTTGGTCCTTCATCTAATCTCTTTCTATTTCTATGTCATGATCTCTGGAGTCCCTCAAGATGGTGCTTTGGTTCTCAAAAGCAAGCTTCAGAGTCACAAAGCCAAACATGTACTATTTATTCCCTTTTATTCTCAATGTAACCATTCTACTTTCCTTAAGACAATGTGGTCACATAAAAGGAAGCTGGGAAAGAAAAACCCAAAATTAATTTTTGAAAATATTGTATTGTTGGCCAGGCATGGTGGCTCATGCCTGTAATCCCAGCACTTTGGTAGGCTGAGGCAGGTGGATCACCTGAGGTCAGGAGTTCAAGACCAGCCTGGCCAACAAGGTGAAACCCTGTCTTTACTAAAAATACAAAAATTAGCCGGGCGTGGTGGTGCATGCCTGTAATCCCAGCTACTGAGGAGGCTGAGGCAGGAGAACTGCTTGAACCCGGGAGGCAGAGGTTGCAGTGAGCTGAGATTGTGCCATTGCACTCCAGCCTGGGCAATAGGAGGGAGACTCCCTCTCAAAAAAAAGAGAAAGAAAGAAGAAAGAAAGGGAGAGAGAGAGAAAGGAAGGAAGGAAGGAAGGAAGGAAGGAAGGAAGGAAGGAAGGAAGGAAGGAAGGAAGGAAGGAAGGAAATATTGTATTGTTACAATCGTGTTGCTGCTAAGCTATATCTGTATTTGTACCATGAATTCTTTTGGCTTCAATAACATGATCTGAACACTTTTGAATGGAGGTTTTTTGGTGTTGATGAGATTATTTTGTCTAAAGGAAATTCCCATTTTAATATTCAATGGAATTGCCTAATATAAGATATATTCTTTCATTAAAAATGCTCATTTATTCAAGAACCATTTATTAAGTGACTACTAAATGCCAGAATGTTTGCTTTTCTAATTTCCTTATTTAAAGAGCATGTGCCTGGGAATTATCAGAATTGATACACTCTGATAATGAACAAGCTAGTCTTTGTTCTAATGGGCTAACTTCTAGTACAATTTTTTTGTTTTGTTTGTTTTTTTTTTTTTAGAAAAAAATTGCTGGAGTGCAATGACGTGATCTCAGCTCACTACAACCCCTGCTTCCCAGGTTCAAGCAATTCTCCTGTCTCAGCCTCCCGAGCAGCTGGGACTACAGGTGCGCACCACCACACCCATCTAATGTTTTGTATTTTAGTAGAGACAGGATTTCATCATGTTTCCCAGGCTGGTCTCGAACTCTTGAGCTCAGGCAATTCATCTGTCTTTGCTTTCCAAAGTGTTAGGATTATAGGCATGAGCCACTGTGCCTGGCCTAGTGCAATTTTAGTATGGATATATTCATGTATTCATTCAACATGTTTTCTGAGCCCCAGATTAACCTTTAGCACTCAGTGTAGGAAAGACATGGCACCTGTACTCAACTGTAGTGGACAAAATAGATAAATAAGACAATGATTACTTTAAAGAGTCTTTAAGGTTATTTGATGCAGACAAGGAAGGTCCTTGAGTCAGGGAGGACTTCTCAGAGGATGCGAGCCTTGGACTTTAATTGGGGGGATGAGAGGAAGTTCACCAAGTGAGGAAATATGAGCTAGAGGCTTCAGAACTTGCAAAACACAGAGGCAAGAGAAAGAAGAGTACGTTTGGAGAACGACAACCTGTAGACCAAGCGGAATGACTTTTGTCCAAATATAGTTCATCATGTAAGAAAGAACTTAAGTTCTCTGAATCCCTGTGTTTCTTGTTTTTTTTTTTTTTTTTTTGTTGTTGTTGTTGTTGTTGTTGTTGGGTTTTTTGTTTCTTGTTTTTTGTTTTGAGACTGAGTCTCGCTCTGTTGCCCAGGCTGGAGTACAGTGGCTCGATCTTGGCTCACTGTAAGCTCCACCTCCTGGGTTCACGCCATTCTCCTGCCTCAGCCTCTCGAGTAGCTGGGACTGCAGGCGCCCGCCACTTCTCCTAGCTAATTTTTTTTTTTTTTTTTTTTTGCATTTTAGTAGAGACGGGGTTTCACCGTGTTAGCCAGGATGGTCTCCATCTCCTGACCTCGTGATCCCCCCGTCTTGGCCTCTCAAAGTGCTGGGATTACAGGCAGTGAGCCACCGCGCCCGGCCTCCTGTGTTTCTTCTTTCTTGACAAGAATAAAAACTTGACAGCCTAAGTTGAAGCCATCCACATGCTTGCTGGTATGAATGAACTGTATCATGCTGAGAGACACTGGTGCCTCAGAGATGCTTCAGCGCACGAGAAAGCAGAGAAGTGTCGGGGTTGGCTCCAGAAGTAAGATTGCTTGGGAATCTGTTTTTTGTTTTTTTTTTTTTTTGTTTGTTTTTCCTAAAATATTATGGTATGTCCTGCTGTGGGACCTCTAGTTCAATTCTGCAGTTTTTTGTGACACAATTTACCCACATCTCTAGGGTATATCAGCTACAAATCCTGGGAAAAATCCATACCAGGCTTTGGTAGATATCGCTTACTATCAAGCATGACTTCAACTTTTCCTCTACCACGTGTTCTTGGGTTAATAAGAGGAAAATGCTTTTGAAAGGTGAGTATTTATGGAAGACAGTTTGGAAAACAATTTTCTTCAATGTAAATGGTTGATGGAGTTTTTATTTATTCAATCTATAAGTGCCCTGGGATGCTCCTTAGTACCACAAATGAAGTTCTTTTTTTTTTTTTTTTTTTTTTTTTTTTTTTTT
>NW_016803114.1:1927993-1929832 GCF_001698545.2 Rhinopithecus bieti
CATTAAACTAAAGAGCTTCTGCACAGCAAAAGAAACTACCATCAGAGTGAACAGGCAACCTACAGAATGGGAGAAAATTTTTGCAATCTACTCATCTGACAAAGGGCTAATATCCAGAACCTACAAAGAACTCAAACAAATTTACAAGAAAAAAACAAACAACCCCATCAAAAAGTGGGCAAAGGATATAAACAGACACTTATCAAAAGAAGACATTTATGCAGCCAACAGACACATGAAAAAATGCTCATCATCACTTGCCATCAGAGAAATGCAAATCAAACCACAATGAGATACCATCTCACACCAATTAGAATGACGATCATTAAAAAGTCAGGAAACAACAGATGCTGGAGAGGATGTGGAGAAATAGGAACACTTTTACACTGTTGGTGGGACTGTAAACTAGTTCAACCATTGTGGAAGGCAGTGTGGCGATTCCTCAAGGATCTAGAACTAGAAATACCATTTGACCCAGCCATCCCATTACTGGATATATACTCAAGGGATTATAAATCATGCTGCTATAAAGACACATGCACACGTATGTTTATTGTGGCGGCACTATTTACAATAGCAAAGACTTGGAACAAACCCAAGTGTCCATCAATGACAGACTTGATTAAGAAAATGTGGCACATATACACCACGGAATACTATGCAGCCATAAAAAGGATGAGTTCATGTCCTTTGTAGGGACATAGATGCAGCTGGAAACCATCATTCTCAGCAAACTATTGCAAGAACAGATAACCAAACAACGCATGTTCTCACTCATAGGTGGGAATTGAACAACGAGAACACTTGGACACAGGAAAGGGAACATCACACACCGGGGCCTGTTGTGGGGTGTGGGAAGGGAGGAGGGATAGCATTAGGGGATATACCTAATGTAAATGACGAGTTAATGGGTGCAGCACAAGAACGTGGCACATGTATACATATGTAACAAACCTGCACATTGTGCACATATACCCTAGAACATAAAGTATAATAAAAAAATAAAAAATAAAAATAATTCCCTTTTCATTACTACAAGTAAGTAAACTCTCTCAAACTCGTGTATTTTTCATTGTCAGAATGGATTTATTTCCCAGTTAGAACTTTCAGGAAATTCGTCAAGATTCTGCAATACCCCAACCTATACCCCAGGGTACCTCAAAAATGTAGATTTGTATTGGGGTAGGTACAATGATCATCAGCTACATTTTACAGATGAGTAAATTGAGAGCAAGCTTTGGAGCTTGGACTTCAATCCAGATCAGTATTCATTCAAAGAACATGCTAGTAACCACTACACTATTCTGACTCATATTGCTTGAAGTCTGCCCAATCGCTCCTATTACTCTTTCCCTCATGGTGCCTTTTTCTCATGTAAACTATTTGCATGAGAAAATAGAATATAAGGAAAAGAAGAAAAAGGTCACTGAGGATTAAGAAGGCCACTACATAGCCTTGAAAATCTAAGAAAATTATAAGACAAATTACAAGAAAAATGGACATATACATGATTGTGATCCAACATTTAAAAGTATGTATAAAAAACAACAGATCACATAGAAAATATGTAGGACCCAGTATACAGAAAATATGCTGTCTTTTTACATATTTACCATGTATTACATTATAAAGGAAAATAAAAGTTTAAATATAAGTTCTTTTTTTTTTTATTATTATACTTTAAGTTCTAGGGTACATGTGCATAACATGCAGGTTTGTTACATATGTATACTTGTGCCATGTTGGTGTGCTGCACCCATCAACTCATCAGCACCCATCAATTCATCATTTATATCATGTATAACTCCCCAATGCAATCCCTCCCTCCTCCCCCCTCCC
>NW_016803114.1:1934253-1946819 GCF_001698545.2 Rhinopithecus bieti
CTTCTTTTGGAAGTTTCCTCTCAGGGCTGTACTCCACCCTGTGAGGTGTGGGGTGTCAGACTGCCCCTAGTGGGGGATGTCTCCCAGCTACGCTACTCAGGGGTCAGGGACCCACCTGAGCAGGCAGTCTGTCCGTTCTCAGATCTCAACCTCCGCATTGGGAGATCCACGGCTCTCCCCAAAGCTGTCAGACAGAGTCGTTCGCGTCTGCACCGGCCCCCGCTGCTTCCCCTGTTGGTCTTCAGCTGTGCACTGTCCTAAATATAAGTTCTTAAAGAATCAAGATCATACAAACCATTTTCATTGATGACTTTGCAATTACATATCAAATTAGCAGTTAAAAGTACCTATTTCTTTGAAAATTTAAAATCACGCCTAAAAACTCATGGTTTAAAAAGGATACACTGTTGATAGTAGTGAAGGTTGTGCCTGTAGCGGGTAGGGGGTATATAGGAACTCTGTACTTTGTGCTCAGTTTTGCTATGAACAGAAAACTGCTCTTAAAAAATAAAGTTTATTAACTATAAAAAAGGATGCACATACACTCCTAATGAAAAAGACAAAAATGTTAGAATTGAATGACAATGAAAGGCAATTTAAAACAGAAAGGGTAAAAAAGTTCACCATAGTTCCTTCTGTAGATAGAGATGATCATTCTCAAGAGTCTGGTGTATATTCTGGAAGGATATATTGAATGTTTATTCTGCCAGGCCTTGCACTTAATATTATCCTATTTAATCTCATAACATCCCTATCAGATGGGAACTTTAATCATCCTCAGGAAACTGAGTCTTAGAGAGGTTAATTTGCCCAAGCATGTTAAAATCTAGGTTTTCTGATTACCATACCACATCACATCACACCCTGCCATGACATGACATACCATACCTACTGCCTGTAACTTGCGTTCCCCCCACCTTAATTTATTTTTCTGTCTCTGAACTGCATCTCTCTCTCTTTTTTTTTTCTGGTTTTTTTTTTTTTTTTTTTTTTTTTTTTTTTAGATGAAGTCTCGCTCTGTCACTCCAGGCTGGAGTGCAGTGGCACAATCTTGGCTCACTGCAACCTCTGCCTCCTGGGTTCAAGCAGTTCTCCTGTCTTAGTTGCCCAAGTAGCTGGGACTACAGGCACATGCCACCATGCCTAGCTAATTTTCATATTTTTAGTAAAGACGGGGTTTCACCATATTGGTCAGGCTGGTCTTGAACTCCTGACCTTGGGTGATCCACCAGCCTCGGCCTCCCAAATTTCTTGGATTACAGGCACGAGCCACTGCGCCCAGATCAAACTGCATCTTTTTCTACCACTACAAACAATAAAGCAGTGAACACTCACCTACATACATCTGTACTCGCTTCTCTAATTGTTTACTTAGGAGAAATTACTAGAAGTTTTATTATTACGCCAACTATTGATTTTTACGTTAATATCTATTAAGTGTATTTCATTCTATAATCTATCTCCCCTTATTTCATGCCATTAATTTGCTGGAGAAACTGGGTAATTTATTTTTGGAGAAACTACATCACTTGTCCTATAGAATATAGGATTTGCCCAAGTGCTTCATTTGCGTGTCACTTAGCTTGTTTCTCTATCACCTGTGTATACTGTAAACTGATCATTATGTGGAGGTTAGATTAGGGTTAGATTCAATCGTTTAAGCAAGAAGAGTTTATAAGAGCCGATTGTGTCTGGTGAAAGCAATTCATGTACTTCTGATGTGACAACATCCCATTTTATTAAGGTAGAAAACTTTCTAAATGGTGGGTATGGTTACCTCTGAGGTCTGCACCCTGTGAAATGAGATGGCCTGGTATTATAGAACATTAGCACTAATTGCACCCATTGTATCTTCCTAGTTATAATTTTCAGGCACATGAGGTCTCTTCCTAGTATACCTTCTCCTTCTCTCCTTTCCTTCTTTGCCTAACTTGGAAAGCCTTTCTATTGTGCCTTGCATGAGTCACTGGGAGAAGCTCTAGCACAAACTACTTGCCATCTGTTTCTTAAAGGGTATCTTAAAGATACTCTCACTGTATTTTCTTATGCCATCACTAGATAATGTTTGAAGGAGAATTTTCACGTAATCCTGTCATACCTCACCTTAGTGATGAAGACTTGGAGAGAATTCTGCTAAGATCCAGTACTAAGCAGCTAAGATTCTCCAGGCTACCAATGTCACTGCTCATCTTCCCATGTCCATCCTTGCCTCTCCCTGTGTGGATGTGATACTTCCTGCAGCCTTACAACCACAGTTCGTGCAGCTCTCCAGCATAATCTTGGTTCTCCCTTCCTTGCTCACCTCTCAGGTCTGCATTTTGTGGATAAACATCCTAGATGACTTCACTCAACACTCCTTCCTGGATGTTACCTGTGTCTACTGGGTTTGCTCCAACCCTCGGAGAGAGATCCAGCCAGAAATCCAGATATAACATAATGGTTAAAAGCACAGGCTCTGGAGCTGGCAGATCTAGGGTTGAAATTCACCAAGAGCACTTTCTGTCAAGTTACCAACCTATACAAGTCCCAATTTCATAGTTTGTAAAATGGGGATATAAATATTTATTACATAAGGTTGTCATGAAGATTAAATGTGATAGAGCAAATGCCTAGGTTAATGACTAATGTGTAGTAAATGCCCAAAGAATAGAAACATTATTATGAGTGTTAGCATATTCTCATGTTGTGTTCCTGGATCTTTAGCTTCCACTGGGCACAGAAATAGTACATAAAATTTTGGTAATTAATAGAGAACATAAAATAGTAAAGCAAAGTCAAATTTAATAAAGTCTACACAAAGTAATAAAATGTTGTTGAGTATAGAATAAGATCATAGAGCTAGAAGTGGTCTTAGAAGTAACTAAATCCCAGCATTTTGGAAGACCGAGGCAGGCAGATCACTTGAGGCCAGAAGTTTGAGACCAGCCTGGTCAACATGGAGAAACCCCGTCTCTACCAAAAACACAAAAATTAGCCAGGCATGGTGGTGCATGCCTGTAGCTTGTAATCCCAGCTACTCGGGAGACTGAAGCATGAGAATTGCTTGAACTCAGGAGGTGGAGGATGCAGTGAGCCAAGACCATGCCATTGCACTCCAGCCTGGGTGACTGAGCAAGACTCTGCCTCAAAAAAAATAAAATAAAATAAAAGTAACTAAATTCGGCCGGGCGCGGTGGCTCAAGCCTGTAATCCCAGCACTTTGGGAGGCCGAGACAGGCGGATCACAAGGTCAGGAGATCGAGACCATCCCGGCTAATGCGTTGAAACCCCGTCTCTACTAACTAAAAAATACAGAAGAACTAGCCGGGCGAGGTGGCGGGCGCCTGTAGTCCCAGCTACTCCGGAGGCTGAGGCAGGAGAATGGCGTAAACCCGGAAGGCGGAGCTTGCAGTGAGCTGAGATCCGGACACTGCACTCCAGCCCGGGCGACAGAGCGAGACTCCGTCTCAAAAAAAAAAAAAAAAAAAAAAAAAAGTAACTAAATTCAATTCCTCATTTTACAGTTGAGACAAATAAGACCTAGAGAGGTTGAGGGATCTTCTGTAAGTATGAAGCAAGTGCATTGCAATGCGAACCCATGTCTGCCTTTGGCCAGGATGTTTTCTGCCACAATGCACTGGTAGTAATGACTCACTTGAAATTTATCTTCCGGCCATGCACAAATGATGGATTACATGCCAAAATTCAAAAGAACAATTTCTGGGTGGTACTTGTACTTTCTAGGTATTTTGATAAAATGAAAAAATCAACAAAAATTTATTCAAGAGAGGGGAAAAAAGACATGCTTGAAAAGTACTGGGGAACATATCCTTTCTTTGAAGAGTGGAACTGATATTTATTACCATTGCTGGCAGACACTGTTTGGTCTCAGGGAATGTATTCCCACAGTTAAATGTTATTTCCAATAAAAGAATAAAAAGATTCAAAGAATTTCCTTTGAATATAATTATAAAATTACCATGATAATACACAAGAAGAGTTTTGTTTCATCCCCACATATAAGCTCTGTGAGGGGAACTAGTGGAAAATGAAAAGCAAGTCACCATGACAGGCTGTTGCTGAAAGCAGATGTGTGTGGTGCCAAATGCATGGCTGAAAGGTTGCTCATTTTTGGTTTTTCTTTAACTATCCTTCTAATCTCTTTATCTCTTGCTAATTATTATGCATAGACAAATACATGTATCACATTTTAATTGCTCCATCACACTGTACAAATGATGATAAAATAGCACTTGCAATCTGCTTTGTAATTTTTGGACTGTAACTATGCTTTAATTTGTACAAGTGAAATGCATTTCATTTGTCTTCAAAGTAGTTATTATTCTGCCCAACATTTTTTTTTAGATTATCCAGTTCAATATCACTTTTCTGAAAACTACCTATCATCCATTATTGTTACTTCTCAATTGTTGATGCATATCAATACCACACAATTTTTGTATTCCAATATTTTATATTAAGGAAGATTTTCAAATTAAATGTGATTGTATTTCACACTGTTAATTAGTTAATATTCATTAAAGTCAATAAAATTACTAAAGCACCTACTTTGTTCCAGAAATAGTATTAGACCCTGGAGATGCAGAGGTAAATAATGTATGGCCCTTGCCTCACTAGACCTATAGTTTAATGGGATTATATCCATCCACTTAATTACAATCTATATGATAACGAGTTTCAAATTTCCAGACCTGTGTCTATTGTGTCCTTTGGCCCTAGATCCATGCATATTCAGATACCTACTGGAAAACTAACTCTACTTGTTTTAAAAGGCACTTCAGAATCAACATGTCCTAAACCAAGCTTATCATCTTTCTCTCAAAACTGCCCCTCTCTCCATCCAAAAATTCCCAGTTAGAGGAATGGCACCCAAAACTACCTAAATCTAAATATTCTGGATTATCCTTTAGTCTTTCTTCTCCCTCTTATCTTTTTTCCTAATAAGTCAACAAATCCTGTTAATTCTACCTTGTAGGCAGCTCTAAAGTTTGTCTGCATTTCTTCTTTCCTACTGGTACTATCTAGTCCAGCCCACTAGCATCTCTCACTTGGATTAGTAACAGTGTCCCAATCAGCCTCCCTGCATCTCCAACGGGCAGCCACAGTGACCATTCTAAAAGGCAAGTCTGACCATGTCACTACCCTTCTTAAAATTGTTCAATGGCCTTTCCATTGTTTTAGGGATAAACAAATCTGACTCCTTAGACAGGGCTTTTACAGCCTTCCACTAGCCAGCACTGCTGTGACTGCTCCATCTTGCCGTCTTGCCGGCGCCCTGCCTTTCTCCATTCATAATAAACTTATTTCAGTTACCTGAAGAGAGGGCTCATGCATGTTCTCTCTCATTTCTAGGCCTTTAATGGGCTGATCTCTTTTCCTGGTACATACGTCAGGCTCAACTGAAGGATGGCTCCCTTAGGAAGCCTTTCCTGACCTCCTGGATTGTATTAAGAACCCTGACACCCACAGAATCTTCTACTTTACCACCTATGATCCATTATTGTTACTTCTCAGTTGTCTTTCTCCCTGCTAGCCTGTAAGAACCAGAAAGTAGAAAAACTATCTAAATTGCCCACTATTGTAGGACACATAGTAATAAATATTTGTTGAATGAATAAATGAAACTGACAAAATAAATATGTGATTTATGGCAGATGCTCTAGTAGAGGTATTTAGAGAGCTATGGAACCCAAACGAAGGGCACCTAAGTTGGAGTTGGGATTCAAGGAATACATGTACTGCTCTCAGCACAGTGGGTGACACATGGCAAACTGAGTTTGAGGGACTAATAAGAGCAGTAAGAGTTAACTTCACTATTCACAGAAAGAGGGGCATTCCAAGTAGAGAAAACAGTCAGTGTATGTGAAATAATGGAGCTGTGAATCAGTAGCAGGGGTTACAGGAGCTACATACGGTTCTATATGGGTGACATAGAGATTGCATGGATGGATGGTAGGGTGGTGGAAAAGGAAGCCACAAATGTCGGTAGGACCTGCCTGTAAACCATTCGTTATAAACCAAGGAGGTTGAACATTATTCTGAAAGCTAAGGGGATTCAGAACATGAAGTGACGTATGTTTTGGGAAAAAAATGTGATAAGTTGCATAGCGAGAGATGAATTTGATGGGTACCAATGGCAGCAGCAGTGTGATGTTTGGTGATGGGTGTTGGTAGGTTTGACTACTCAACGAAGTGGCGGGGGTTGGGGTAGGGCAATAAGTCAGGCCAGAAGTGATAAGAACCTACATAAGGCAGTGACAGTGAGGACAGACCCATACGGCTTGGTGAAGGAGTGGATGAAGAAGGTTAGTAAGCAGGAAGGGCCTTGGATCAACTCTCGGTTTCTGGTTCAGGTGATTATATGGATAGTGATCTCTTCACTGAGAATTCAGGCTGGCTTAGGGGAAAATGAACAAAGTAAAGGGTCTGTAAGGGACATGGAAACATTTACCACTAGAAGCAATGGGACAAATAGTGACTAGATCCTCACAGCAGTACTATAAAACTTTTTTAACCAGTATGTCGCCAAGGTGCAAATCCAAGTCCCAAATGAATTTATTGTACCCTATTAAGCCCTGAACTGTTCAAAGGCAAAAGCCATATGGTGCCTTGATTCTCCCTGAGTCTTGATCTCTTCAAAATCCTCAGTGAGAAGAGAGATGAAGGTGGAGAAAAAAGTAACTAGATATGAGATGGAGCAGCTAAGTGGTTCTAGGAGTCAGAAGGAGGAACGGAGGATCAGAGTGAGAGTGGGGATCAAATGGTAATTTATATGCTAACAGCAATGCAAGAAGAGAGTAGGGAAGACACAGGAGGAAGGGTCAATCGTAGGGCAGGACCATGTGAGAAAGCCTGTAATGGAAGAGGAAAAGCTGGCGGTGAGCATTTCATAGCCATTTTAAGGGTTTTGGTCACTGAGAATGGCCTGATTGAAAATCTTCTCTAACACTGTTCACTAGACTATGGGTCCTTATTAGAAGCCATTCAAGGTGTTTAGTTACAGGGTCAGCATAGGACCTCTAGTGACAGCACAGTCCCCTGCACATGGTAGGCACTCTGTAAATATTCGTTGGATCTATTAGTAAATGAACACCAAACATGCAGATGATGATTTCGTTTAGAAGAAAATCTTGCCATAGAAAACAGTGGAGCAAGAAGCTCTAGAGTAGTTGGGGTGGAGCTTGTCTTCCATGGTGGGGACAAGTCTTCTAAATAACTCAACCTGTTAATTGCACTATTCAGCAATCAGTCAAGCATTGGGACCTGGTATGACAGATACAATGAGCCCAATCAACCAATTTATTGAGAATCATAAGGTAATTGAGATGCTCAGTTGGAAGGGACTGAAGTGCTGCTTCAGGAACCCCAGATATGTAGTTTTAAGGCAAATTGAACTGAAATATTTCCTTATTCTATTAGCCCAGTTTCTGGAATTGATGGGCCCAAGAGAAGACTTTTCTTGAATCAGTGACAGAGTTGTTGCTCAGTTGTAAACTTAGGGGATTTGGATTATTCCAATATGCAATACTTTAATTTTTTAAAATATGCCATTGGTCATAATTTTTTTTTTTTTTTTTTTGGCAGAGTTTTGCTCTTGTTGGTCAGGCTGAAGTATAGTGGCACAATCTCGGCTCACTGCAACCTCCACCTCCTGGTTCAAGTGATTCTCCTGCCTTGGTCTCCCGAGTGGCTGGGATTCTAGGCACCCACCACCATGCCCAGTTAATTTTTGTATTTTTGGTAGAAACCATGTTGGCCAGGCTGGTCTTGAACTCCTGACCTCAGGTGATCTGCCCACCTCAGCCTCCCAAAGTGCTGGGATTACAAGCGTGAACCACCGCACCTGGCCTACAATCTCTATTACAAAAACATTTTAGTACCTCATGGGATTTGAAAGCCCTGTTAAGGCTGTGTTTATTCCAAGCTTAAATGTTAAGTAGATCTTGACATAATAAGAAGGAAACCTTAGTTCTTATGAGAAATACCCTATCACAATAGGTGAGTGCACACTTACATTCACCTACAGATGTTCACCATGGGCCTAAATTTACTAGCACAGGCTGAATAAAGTACAAAGCAAGGATTCAAGCAGACAGAGCTGTAGTTGCTGTGGAAACCACAGCACGGATCTTCACAACACACGTACTCTCAGCTCTACCATTCTACAAATGACTTAATAATGGATATTTACTTTTTGAAACAATTTCTAAAACTTGTTAACTGAAATCTTAGAAAATAAGAAGACTCTATAGTTTTGCTTTTGTAAATTTCAGCTCTTGGTGAATTTTTCTACATACTGAAATCCTGGAAATTGGAGGATTTTCATTGTTGTTTGCTTTCCAGGTAGGTGTACAAAATAAATGCTGATTTCATAGAACTGATGTGAACTCTACCTACAGTCACAATCAGGAATGTGCAAATAAAACCATGGGTGTTTTGGTGTTTTCTTAATGCTTTCTCCAGTTTGTCTTATAGACATTTCAATTCTAGCTGAAAGAGACACTATTGTCTCCCATCTAAAACATTAATAGCCAGTGTACCAAAGTGGCAGCTCAATTACGTATGGATCAGGATCCAATTAATCCTTTCTGATAACTTTATCTGCTTGGTCTACACCCAAGACTGCTGGCAGGAAAATCGTCTCTGAATTTCCTTCCAAATATAAAGTCGGCAGATTTCACTTACTCTCCTTGCATATATACATATATGTATATATTTTATCCTTGAAAAAAAGAGAGATCTTAGAATTTGCATTCTTTTGTGTGAAAACAGTTTCTGCATCAATGAAACTAAAACTATTCTTAATAATATTAGATATTGTACTATTTTAGATGCTGAGTCATTTTGAATTGTCAATTTACAGCATCAAGTCTCATTAAAAACAGCCCCTTCCTACTGATATTCGGATGTGATACAATCACTCTTGCTGGTGTCAGTAGAGTACTCTTAATTTTGAGATTTGAAAAGGTTTCATTCTATCTTTATAGCTACTAGTCAAGGTAAATATGTCTTTATTTAAAATCTACAGTTATTGCAATAACACTATTTCTGACCTGTGAGAAGTGCATGGTAAATTAATTCAGTTTGCCAGAGACCTGCTCTTGAAACCCATGAATTGAGGAAATCCTTACATAACAAAACTCTATGGGTCTCACATTTTTTTTGGTCCCAGGATGATTTTGTTACAACAAACATTTTTGTTAAACATGTTTTCTTTTGTAGGAACTAGATTAAAAGTTGTTCATGCAGCAGAATAATATTTTGAAATATTATTTGATGTATTTTTCCTTCTTACTAGTCTCCCTTTGCCATCAGCCTGAGAGAAATACAAACAGAACAGTGAGAACAGTCAGACTCTTAGCTTTGAGTTTAAAAAGAAGGCTTTCCAATACAAGGAAGCTAAGAACCTTGATAAAAGGTTAGAGGAATTGTTAACTAGAATAACCAGTTTAGAGAAGAACATAAATGACCTGATGTAGCTGCAAAACACAGCATGAGAAGTTCATGAAACATACACAAGTATCAATAGCCAAACTGATCAAGCAGAAGAAAGGATATCAGAGATTGAAGATTAACTTAATGAAATAAAGTGTGAAGACAAGATTAGAGAAAAAATAATGAGAAGGAATGAACAAAGCCTCCAAGAAATATGGGACTATGTGAAAAGACCAAATCTACATTTGATTGGTGTACCTGAAAGTGATGGGGAGAATGGAACCAAGTTGGAAACACACTTCTGGATATTATCCAGCAGAACTTCTCCAACCTAGCAAGACAGGCCAACATTCAAATTCAGGAAATGACAGGATCAAATTCACACATAACAATATTACCCTTAAATGTAAATGGGCTAAACTACCCAATTAAAAGACACAGACTCATGAATTGAAAAGAATCAAGACCTATCAGTGTGCTGTTTTCAGGAGACTCATCTCACATGCAAAGACACACGTAGGCTCAAAATAAAGGGATAGAGGAATATTTAACAAGCAAATGGAGAGCAAAAAATGGAAGGAAAAAAAAAGCAGGGGTTGCAATCCTAGTCTCTGATAAAACAGACTTTAAACCAACAAAGATCAAAAAAGACAAAGAAGGGCATTACATAACAGTAAAGGGATGAATGCAACAAGAAGAGCTTACTATCCCAAATATATATGCACCAATTATAGGAGCATCCAGATTTATAAAGCAAGTTCTTAGAAAACTACAAAGAGACTTAGACTCCCACACAATAATAATGGGAGACTTTAACACCCCACTGTCAATATTAGACCAGTAAGACAGAGAATTTACAATGATATNTGGATATTATCCAGCAGAACTTCTCCAACCTAGCAAGACAGGCCAACATTCAAATTCAGGAAATGACAGGATCAAATTCACACATAACAATATTACCCTTAAATGTAAATGGGCTAAACTACCCAATTAAAAGACACAGACTCATGAATTGAAAAGAATCAAGACCTATCAGTGTGCTGTTTTCAGGAGACTCATCTCACATGCAAAGACACACGTAGGCTCAAAATAAAGGGATAGAGGAATATTTAACAAGCAAATGGAGAGCAAAAAATGGAAGGAAAAAAAAAGCAGGGGTTGCAATCCTAGTCTCTGATAAAACAGACTTTAAACCAACAAAGATCAAAAAAGACAAAGAAGGGCATTACATAACAGTAAAGGGATGAATGCAACAAGAAGAGCTTACTATCCCAAATATATATGCACCAATTATAGGAGCATCCAGATTTATAAAGCAAGTTCTTAGAAAACTACAAAGAGACTTAGACTCCCACACAATAATAATGGGAGACTTTAACACCCCACTGTCAATATTAGACCAGTAAGACAGAGAATTTACAATGATATTCAGGATTTGAACTCAGCTCTGGACCAGGCAGACCTAATAGATATCTACAGAACTCTTCACCCGAAATCAACAGAATATACATTCTTCTCGGCACCACATAGTACTTATTCTAAAATCAACCACATAATTGGAAGTAAAACACTCCTCAGCAAATGCAAAAGAATGTAAATCATAACAGTCTCTCAGACCACAGTGCAATCAAATTAGAACTCAGGATTAAGAAACTCACACAAAACTGCACAACTAAACGGAAACTGAACAACCTGCTCCTGAATGATGACTGGGTAAATAATGAAATTAAGGCGGAAATAAATAAGTTCTTTGAAGCCAATGAGAACAAAGACACAATGCACCAGAATCTCTGGGACACAGCTACAGCAGTGTTTAGAGGGAAATTTATAGCACTAAACGCCCATAGGAGAAAGTGGGAGAGATCTAAAACTGACACACTAACATCACAATTAAATGAATTAGAGATGCAAGAGCAAACAAATTCAAAACCTAGTAGAAGACAAGAAATAACTAAAATCAGAGCAGAACTGAAGGATATAGAGATACTAAAAACTCTTCAAAAAATAAATGAATCCAGGAGTTGGTTTTTTGAAAAGATTAACAAAATAGGCCGTTAGCCAGACTAATAAAGAAGAAAAGAGAGAAGAATCAATAGAGAATAAAAAATGATAAAAGGGAGATCACCACTGATCCCACAGAAATACAAACTGCCTTCAGAGAATACTATAAACACCTCTGTGTAAATAAACTAGAAAATCTAGAAGAAATGGATACATTCCTGGACACATATGCCCTCCCAAGACTGAACCAGGAAGAAGTCGAATCCCTGAACAGACCAATAACAAGTTCTGAAATTGAGGCAGTAATTAGTAGCCTACCAACCGAAAAAAGTCCAGGACCATACAGATTCACAGCCGAATTCTACCAGAGGTATGAAAAGGAGCTGGTACCATTTCTTCTGAAAATATTCCAAACAATACAAAAAGAAGGTTTCTTCCCTAACTCATTGTTTGAGGCCAGCATCATCCTGATACCAAAACCTGGCAGAGACACAACAAAAAAGAAAATTTCATGCCAATATCCCTGATGAACATCGATGTGAAAATCTTCAAAATACTGGTAAACCAAATCCAGCAGCACATCAAAAGCTTATCCACCACGATCAAGTCAGTTTCATTCCTGGGATGCAAGGCTGGTTAAACATATGCAAATCAATAAACAGAACCAATGACAGAAACCACATGATTATCTCAATAGATGCAGAAAAGGCCTTCAGTAAAATTCAACACCCCTTCATGCTAAAACACTAAATAAACTAGGTATTGATGGAACATAGCTCAAAATAATAAGAGATATTTATGACAAATTCACAGCCAATGTAATACTGAATGGGCAAAAGTTGGAAGCATTCTCTTTGAAAACTGGCACAAGACAAGGATGCCCTCTCTTACCACTTCTATTGAACATAGTATTGGAAGTTCTGGCCAGGGCAATCAGGCAAGAGAAAGAAATAAAGGGTATTCAGATAGGAAGAGAGGAAGTCAAATTATCTCTGTTTGCAGATGACATGATTGCATATTTAGAAAACCCTATCATCTCAGCCCCAAAACTCCTTAAGCCGATAAGCAACTTCAGCAAAGTCTCAGGATACAAAACCAATGTGCAAAAATCACAAGCATTCCCATAC
>NW_016803114.1:1947411-1993970 GCF_001698545.2 Rhinopithecus bieti
GGAGCTGGTACCATTTCTTCTGAAAATATTCCAAACAATACAAAAAGAAGGTTTCTTCCCTAACTCATTGTTTGAGGCCAGCATCATCCTGATACCAAAACCTGGCAGAGACACAACAAAAAAGAAAATTTCATGCCAATATCCCTGATGAACATCGATGTGAAAATCTTCAAAATACTGGTAAACCAAATCCAGCAGCACATCAAAAAGCTTATCCACCACGATCAAGTCAGTTTCATTCCTGGGATGCAAGGCTGGTTAAACATATGCAAATCAATAAACATAATCCATCACATAAACAGAACCAATGACAGAAACCACATGATTATCTCAATAGATGCAGAAAAGGCCTTCAGTAAAATTCAACACCCCTTCATGCTAAAAACACTAAATAAACTAGGTATTGATGGAACATAGCTCAAAATAATAAGAGATATTTATGACAAATTCACAGCCAATGTAATACTGAATGGGCAAAAGTTGGAAGCATTCTCTTTGAAAACTGGCACAAGACAAGGATGCCCTCTCTTACCACTTCTATTGAACATAGTATTGGAAGTTCTGGCCAGGGCAATCAGGCAAGAGAAAGAAATAAAGGGTATTCAGATAGGAAGAGAGGAAGTCAAATTATCTCTGTTTGCAGATGACATGATTGCATATTTAGAAAACCCTATCATCTCAGCCCCAAAACTCCTTAAGCCGATAAGCAACTTCAGCAAAGTCTCAGGATACAAAACCAATGTGCAAAAATCACAAGCATTCCCATACACCAATAATAGACAAATGGAGAGCCAAATCATGAGCAAACACCCATTCACAATAGCTACAAAGAGAATAAAACACATAGGAATCCAACTTACAAGGGATGTGAAGACCTCTTCAAAGAGAACTACAAACCACTGTTCAGGGAAATAAGAAAGGACACAAACGAATGGAAAAACATTCCATGCTCATGATTAGGAAGAATCAATATTGTGAAAATGGCCATACTGCCCAAAGTAATTTTTAGATTCAATGGTATTCCCAGCAAGCTTCCACTGACTTTCTTCACAGAATTAGAAAATACTACTTTAAATTTCATTTGGAACCAAAAAAGAGCCTATACAGCCAAGACAATCCTAAGCAGAAAGAACAAAGCTGGAGGCACCACATTACCTGCCTTCAAACTATACTACAAGGCTACAGCAACCAAAACAGCATAGTACTGGTACCAAAACAGATATATAGACCAATAGAACAGAATGGAGGTCTCGGAAATAACACCACACACCTACAACCATCTGATCTTTGACAAACCTGACAAATACAAACAATGAAGAAAGGATTCCCTATTTAATAAATGGTGTTGGGAAAACGGGCTAGCCATATGCAAAAAACTGAAACTGGATCCCTTCCTTGCACCTCATACAAAAATTAACTCAAGATGGATTAAAGATTTTAACGTAAGACCTAAAACCATAAAAATCCTGGAAGAAAACCTAGCCAATACCATTCAGGACATAGGCATGGGCAAAGACTTCATGACTAAAACACCAAAAGCAATGGCGACAAAAGCCAAAATTGACAAATGGGATCTAATTAAACAAAAGAGCTTCCACACAGCAAAAGAAACTATCATCAGAGTGAAAAGGCAACCTACATAATGGGAGACAATTTTTGCAATCTATCCATCTGACAAAGGGCTAATATCCAGAATCTACAAGGAACTTAAAGAAATTTACAAGAAAAACCCCATCAAAAAGTCGGCAAAGGATATGAACAGACACTTTTCAAAAGAAGACATTTATGTGGCCAACAAACCTATGAAAAAAAAGCTTGTTATCACTGGTCATTAGAGAAATGGAAATCGAAACCACAATGAGATACCAACTCATGCCAGTTAGAATAGCGATCATTAAAAAGTCAGGAAACAACTGATGCTGGAGAGGATGTGGAGAAATAGGAATGCTTTTACACTGTTAGTGGGAGTATAAGTTAGTTCAATCATTGTGGCTGACAGTGTGGCTGTTCCTCAAGGAACTAGAAATACCATTTGACCCAGCAATTCCATTACTGGGATTATACCCAAAGGATTATAAATCATTCTACTATAAAGACACATGCACACGTACATTTACTGCAGCACTATTCACAATAGCAAAGACTTGGAACCAATCAAAATGCCCATCAATGTTAGACTGAATAAAGAAAATGTGGCACATATACACCATGGAATACTATGCAGCCATAAAAAAAGAATGAGTTCATGTCCTTGCAGGGACATGGATGAAGCTGGAAACCGTCATTCTCAGCAAACTAACACAGAAACAGAAAACCAACCACCACATGTTCTCACTCATAAGTGGAAGTTGAACAATGAGAACATGTGGGCACAGGGAGGGGAACATAACACACCGGAGCCTGTCAGGGAGTGAGGGGCAAGGGGAGGGATAGCACTAGGAGACATACCTAATGTAATTGATGGGTTGATGGGTGCAGCAAGCCACAATGGCACCTGTATACACCTGTGTAACACACCTGCATGTTCTGCACATGTATCCCAGAACTTAAAGTATATAAAAAATAGACAAAAAAGAGAGGGTTTTCAAAGTGAGATCTTTCAACTCTGAGAGCGAAGTTCTGAATGAGAGAAATGTTTTTTTGTGGGGGTGAGGAGGTTATTATTTGTTTGTTTTTTGTTCCAAAATCTTGAATATCAAAACAAAGCCTGCAGGTCTCAGAGCATAGAGTTTATACAATAAACGTAAAACAGAAAGAATTATTCAATAAACATATAATATTTTCCTGCCATTCAGAGAGGGGTCAGAATCATTTCGGAGATGGGTAAGAAATTTGACAGAGAGAGAGAGGAGAAGAAAAAGAGCTCTTTTTTCCTATTTTGGTTGAGTCTCAGTGGGGAGAGGAGTGGGATTGTGAAAGAAAAAACACACAGATAAGTTTGTGGAACTGATTATAGAGGGAATTTTTCTCCCACTTTCTGTCTGAGAAAATATAGCTTCCTAGATAGGGCTTTATAACCTGAGGCAGTCCATGCTGTGACTCCAGAGGGTAGCCCAGCCGGTGAAAATTTTCTGNACCAACCACCACATGTTCTCACTCATAAGTGGAAGTTGAACAATGAGAACATGTGGGCACAGGGAGGGGAACATAACACACCGGAGCCTGTCAGGGAGTGAGGGGCAAGGGGAGGGATAGCACTAGGAGACATACCTAATGTAATTGATGGGTTGATGGGTGCAGCAAGCCACAATGGCACCTGTATACACCTGTGTAACACACCTGCATGTTCTGCACATGTATCCCAGAACTTAAAGTATATAAAAAATAGACAAAAAAGAGAGGGTTTTCAAAGTGAGATCTTTCAACTCTGAGAGCGAAGTTCTGAATGAGAGAAATGTTTTTTTGTGGGGTGAGGAGGTTATTATTTGTTTGTTTTTTGTTCCAAAATCTTGAATATCAAAACAAAGCCTGCAGGTCTCAGAGCATAGAGTTTATACAATAAACGTAAAACAGAAAGAATTATTCAATAAACATATAATATTTTCCTGCCATTCAGAGAGGGGTCAGAATCATTTCGGAGATGGGTAAGAAATTTGACAGAGAGAGAGAGGAGAAGAAAAGAGCTCTTTTTTCCTATTTTGGTTGAGTCTCAGTGGGGAGAGGAGTGGGATTGTGAAAGAAAAAACACACAGATAAGTTTGTGGAACTGATTATAGAGGGAATTTTCTCCCACTTTCTGTCTGAGAAAATATAGCTTCCTAGATAGGGCTTTATAACCTGAGGCAGTCCATGCTGTGACTCCAGAGGGTAGCCCAGCCGGTGAAAATTTTCTGTTTTCTAGAAGTACAGGCTAGGACTAGATACAAATCAGAGGACATAAAGAAGTCTTATAGATGAGATTGACAGGAGTTATCAAGGGAGTGTGGGCACTTCTGTAGTGGGTGCAGTGAGGAAAGAGGCCAATAAATGCCTAAGAATGAAAGAAAGCAGGGTTCAGAGCAGAGAACAGAAGACATCCCAAACCAAACTGCCCTCCAAGGATGTGCTAGACCCTGGAACTTAGATTAGTTCTAAGTTACTGCCTACTAAGTTATCATTTACCCAAAAGAGACAGAGTTTAATCTGGAGGTGACTGAGTTACCTTTAATCATGAACACATTTGTCACTTCCGTTATCAGGAGAAATAAGGACTCAGGAGCTAAGTTCAATTATAGAAAAAAAATGTATCATATGGATTATTATGTTTTTAGTTTCTAGAGCTATTTGCCTCTTTTAAGAATTGCTTTGACAATTTTATAGATTCTTGTGCCTTTCTGTATCTTCAAGCTTTAAAAATTCCTTTCAATATAATAAACATTTTTCTTTAATAATCTGAGTGTGGTAATTCCAGTATCTTAAGTCTGCAAATGTCTGATTTTGCTGTCTGCTGGTTCTTGCTCATGGTGCCTTGTTTCTTTGTGTGCTTGGCTATCTTTGATTCTGTGTTACTTGTAGCACTCGAAAACGTATTTCTGAGGATTCTCAAAGACCTACTAATAGGAAGATACCCTCCTCTGGAAGAGGTTTGTATTTTCTTCTTTTAGAGAATTAGGTATAATGTCATTCTGGTACTCTAAACTAGATTTCTGACAGTAGTACAAATTTGAGGCTGCACATCTGGGCTTCAAATATTCCTATGGTTATAGCCTCTCAGGGCTGGATTTCCTTTTTCTTTTTCTTCTGCCCTGCTTTGTGCTGAGCTAAAACAATTCTTTCTGTAGTTGTCTGAGCATGGTGGGAGGGAATGGGCTTACCTCTGGTGTGGCCTTTTGTGTTCCAGTTTAATATGGGATTGTCCTGTCATATTCTCCACTTTTGGTGGGCCTTGGGATGTGATTTCCATCTGCCTCATCCCAGGAATCCATTGTAGCCATAGCTCAGTTTCAGAGTCCAAATAGGCAAATGCTTTTGGAATAGAAACAGCTTCTAGTGGTTGGCCTACTTTTCTATGCTCTCATTTATTCTTGGTTTTGGCCTGATAGTGCCTTACTTATGTTTTGGCATATTGATGTTTTAAATAAAGACTAAAACATATTTTATTCAGTATTTTTATTAATTTTCAGTGAGAGAATTGGTCTGAATAAGTTAGCTCATCATTGCTGGACATCAGAAGTCATATCTGAGTTATATGTGGGTAAAATTCATGTTTAGTACATTGACAGTGAGGTAAGAAAGAAGTGTTCTGAACTTGAGAGGAGGAAGAGGGAAACTGAGAGAGTAACATTTCCCCCTTTTAAAGCTCGTTGTGCTTTTTGCAAGTAAAATGAATTGTTAGGTAAATTTGGGAATTTAGGTACGCTCTTCTTATAAGGGTAGTAGAGATACTTAAGAGGAAAATATGAGAAAAATGTAATTACATCATTTTGATTACAGAATTAAACAGTAAATAATTGTTGTTTATTCTGTCTCTCTAAATTTTGGGTCTTTGATTCTAAACAGAATCTGAGATATGGGCAGGAAGCAGTTACAGAAAGTGTTATTTATAATTGATTTTTAAATAGCCAGAAAATAAAAACCTTGTACTCTGAGTTTTAACAATCAGACATGAAATGGCTTTGTCATGTATGTTATGTTTTCTGTAATGAATGTAATTAATTACTTTAATAAGTCCTATGGGAAAATGCAAAACAAGTAGGGTAACAACTTCCTATTGTGGAATTTACAATCTCTTTGGGGAAGTCATGCACACAAAGATATAAGTTCCTTAAGGGGCAGGGATTTTTGTCTATTTTGTTTAAGACCATGTTTCTGGGGCCAAATGCAGGTTCCGGTACATAGTGGTGGGTCAATAAATATTTGTTGAATAAATGAAATACATAACTGAGACAAGTATAATTTAAGAATTTAGGGCTGAGCTTGCAGTGAGGTCACCTGAGCTCAGGATGTTAAAGATAACCTGGAGGCTGGCAGGTTAAGCAGGATCCAGCTGCATCTCGTAGACGGTTTTGAAGTTTGATTGGCAATTATTGATTGCTGACAAGGAAGCCTTAAATGTGAGAGAGGATTTTTTTTTTTTCAATGGAGTCTCGCTTTGCCGCTCAGGCCAGAGTACAGTGGCATAATCTTGGCTCACTGCAACCTCCGCCTCCCGGGTTCAAGCAATTCTCCTGCCTTAGCCTCCCGAGTAGCTGGGATTACAGTTGCACACCACCGCACCTGGCTAATTTTAGTAGCGATGGGGTTTCACCATGTTGGCCAGAATGGTCTCGATCTCCTGACCTCGTGATCCACCCGCCTGTGCCTCCCAAAGTGCTGGGATTACAGGGGTGAGCCAACGTGCCCGGCCGAGGATTTTTTAAAATCTACCTGAGACTTAATTTATAGAGGTATAACTGACTATAACATGGAAAGGCTGATGCCATTGAAAGAAGAATGTGTTACTCACATTTCCCAAGAGAAGGGGGCAAACACACGACACCTGGCCACAGTGAGAAAACACCAATGTTGTCAGGAGAGAGCAAGGAGTAAGGAGAAAACATAAGCCAGAGCCCTTATTAGGGGTTTTGAAGGAAAGGCAAGGCAGGGCAGAGTGAACAGAAGTCAGGGTGGAGTGAACAGTTTAGGACTGGCTAGTTTGAATAACATCAGTGAGACCTGGGATGTAGGGGTGGTTTCTAGTCTGCTACCTGGCTGACGGGCTGCTTTAGAGCAAGAGAAATATTGGCTCGATCAGTGACAGTTAGATTAAGAGGTGTAGGTTTGGGGGTGTGGACTCAGATGGGTTGGTTTTATATATACAAGGTGTCCTCAAAGCCCAGCAGAGCCCTTTGTTATCTCTAAGAGCTTCATAGACCTGGGAGAGGTAGGCTCTCCCTGGCCAGCAAGATTTTTAACATATCAAAACATCTTTAAGATACAGAAAATTAAAACCATGATTAATACAGAAGGAGAGAAGTTTTACACAAAGGAAATAAACTCTTTGCAGACAGGAAAGGGGCATAATAAATTTAATCTAGGATGATGCTTTTTAGAAGATTATTCTATACACCGGAGTCTTATCTTCAAATAAACTTTATGTGGAAGCACAAGTGGAGCTCCGGTTGGAATGGAAATAGAGGGTCCTAAAAACTCCATCTCCCACCCTGTCTCCCACAGTAGCAGCCCTGATGGTCCTCTATAGAAGCTCCAAAGCTCTGCTGAGTACACTTTGAGGGCATCTTATGTTGACCCAAGTGGACAACTGATGAGTTGGGAACAGGGCTAGTGAGATAGTGAGATGGCACTGGAAAGACAGAGGGAAGGCCTTTCACCATCAAGGGATAGGTCTAAACAGAATGAGGTGATCCAAAGGAGCCATACCATGTTCTCACTGAAAGAATGGCACGAAAAATCTAGAACCTGAGAAAGAATATTACACAAACGATTGGAAAAAAACACAATGGAGCAAGAACACCAGCTAAGGATCCGAACTTTAGTGCTCATGTGAAAGATCTAGAGAGCACATTTAAAATGCAGATTCCTGGGCCAGGTGCAGTGGCTCAGGCTTTTATCCCAGCACTTTGGGAGGTCGAGGTGGGCAGATTATTTGAGGTCAGGAGTTTGAGGCCAGCCTGGCCAACATGGTGAAACTCCATCTCTACTAAAAAATACAAAAATTAGCCGGGCCTGATGGTGTGCGCCTATAATCCCAGCTACTCAGGGGTGCTGAGGCAGGAGAATTGCTTGAACCTGGGAGGTGGTGGTTGCACTCCAGCCTGGGCAACAGAGTGAGACTCCGTCTCAAAAACAAAATAAAACAAAATGCAGATTCCTAAATCCTGCTCCCAGAAATTCTGAGTCAATAAGTTTAAGATGGGGCTTAGGAATCTGAATTTTTAACACCATCCCTAATAATTCTGATGTAAGTGGTCTGAAGATCAAAATTAGAGAAATACTCTTATAGCTGAATATTTCTCACTTTCATCCTCCTTATCAAGGTCACTGTTAAAAGTTTATGAGGAATAAGGAAAAACTACTTAATTCAACACTACATTACATTGAAAGCATCAGTGGAATATACAAATGAAACAATCTTTTGAATGTCAGTTGTGAAATTTGAGCCCAAATAAAATTTTGTTATTTCTATATGTTGGTAGAAATAACCCCAGCTACCATGGGACGCAGATCAAGCAGGGCCAAGCTCAGATTCTACACTTCATCTTGTGTACTTTGGTCACCAGATAGTCTGTCAATTCCAGTAATTTTTCTGTAATAATGTCCTCAGGAGACTTCTAGGAGAAATACACAGTCTCCCTCTAGATTTAGAGTTTTCAAAGATTTAGCAGGTACCTCAATCATTTCCCATTTTGGACTTATCATCTACTCATTTAAGTTCTTTTTGAAATTTATAGTTCACTGATATCACTGTGCCCAATATGTAAATAGGTATGATATAATTAAGCAGCCAAACTTTGTGTGGGTGTACCAGCCACCTTCCCATGCTACTTTGTTGAAGCTGAGTCCTTTTCTCAAGTTATTTTATGCTCAGTTGGCTTTTCTGGCAGCAATTATTGAACCTTAACAGTTGTCTCCTTTAGACACTTGATATTTACTTAACATGGGAAAGAAAAAGAGAAGAGGGAGAAACTAATATTTATTGAGTGCTTACTATATGTTAGACCTTTTAAATATGTTATCTCATTTGGGGGAAAGACGAGGATATTAAATCTCAGAAAGGATAAGTAATAAAAGATAAGTAAGATGTGTGCATTAAATACTCCCCAAATACATTTGAGGACAGGGATTCTCCTGTATCATCCCTCCTGTACATATCACATAGCACCTGTTAGTGTCTCATGGGAAGGTCTGTGGAATGTGGTTTGGATAACATTGGGTTAATCCAAGTTAAGTTGAGTTAACCGAAGTTAACCTAAGTTAACGTTGAGTTAACACAAGTTAATCTACATCGGAAGATTTTGGTCAAAGTCCAACTGATAAGAGGTCCAATGAAAAGAAAAGATCAGGGAAATAGCCCAGGAAAAGGGGAAACTGCTTCTGAACAAGTAAACTCTGTGGTACATCAGTGACTCCATGGACTATTATTTAGGCACAAAAATATAATTTTCAAAATGCTACGGTAATATGAGTAATGTTTATAGAATCTAATTATTCAGGGAACAAACCCTAAGGATACAAAACTTTTATCCATGCTGTGATTGCAATGATATGAAAAATTACAAATGCAAGTGAGCAGGAACTGGAGGGACATATATAATAATGAAAACAAATCTTGATTAGGGTCATAGTCTCAGCAAAGACTTTAAAGAATTCTATTACTCGTGATGATGTTACTTTTATAATCAAAAGTAAAAATAAAGGAACGTTGCTTGAGAATTTAATTCTGCCTTCTTTTTTGTTAGTCTTTTTTTTTTTCTTCCCATTTCTCCTCTTCTGGGAATCCAAATCTTCCGCAGGATAATAATAAGTTCTGGAAACTATTGCTGTGCTCACTCACTACCACCTCTTATCCCTTCCCACCAAAGAACTCTCTGAATACATTGCATATCCCTCACTTGCTGCAGAGAGATTAACAGCCACATACCAAGACCAAGTATGGCATATGATTAAAACATGGCACCCGTAGTTCACAGAGGAGCCAGTCAGTAGCCAATTCTTGATATACACAATATTCTGCTACCTTCTTTCAGATAAATCAAAGATAAGTAAATTACAAAGCCAAGTTTCTAAAGTTGATATTTGAAGCATATGTAGCAATATACCAGCTTTAGGATTTTCAGTCATATTGATACAAAATAAGTTTAAAATTCATATTTTAGACTAAACATTCAAAAAATAACCAGGCATACTATTCCTCACAGATCATGCTATTCATGCTATTTTGTGTAAAACCCCAAAGAATATTAACTATTATAATAAATAACTTTACCGTAGGTGAGGAGGCCAAAGCATATATTATTTATTAATATACTATACTATACTATCATATATATATTTTTTTTTTTTTTTTTTTTTGAGCACAAGGTTCACTCTGTTGCAGTCTGGAGTGCAGATGGCATGATCTTGGCTCACTGCAACCTCCACCTCCCAGCTTCAAGCAACTTCTCCTGCCTCAGCTCTCCCGAGTAGCTGGGTTTACAGGCATGCGCCCCACACCCAGCTAATTTTGTTTTTAGTAGAGAAGAGGTTTCATCATGTTGGCCAGGATGGTCTCGATCTCTTGACCTTGTGATCCGCCCGCCTCAGCCTCCCAAAGTACTAGGATTACAGGTGTGAGCCACTGCGCCCGGCCCCGCATGTACTATTAATAAATGTTCTAACATATTTATTTAGAAACATTTTTTTGCATGCCTATTGTGTTCCAGTTGCTGGGGATATGGTGGTGAAAACTCCCTGTCCTCACAGAGGTTATATTCTAATGGGAAGAGACCTACTGAACTGGATAAGAAGTAACACATGTAGTGTGTTTCCCAGTGAGAAGTACTGCGGAGATAAATAAAGCACAGCAGGGAGTTTAGCAATGCAGCAGGGACAGTCTCACAGAAAAGGGAGCATTTGAGTGAAATATCTGAAGGAGGGTGGCTCTTGGATGTCTGGAGTGGAACACTCCAGGTAGAGGGACCAAGGGGGGCAAAGGCCCTGGGCTGAATGTGTCTGTTGTAATGGTAGATGAGTACAGAGAGAGTGCAGAGGCCAGTGACAGTGATGAGGGGCACTGAGCAGGGGATGGTGAGCACAGTACTGCTCTAAGGAGTGTGGAGCACAGTACTGCTCTAAGGTTTCTGCTAGTGTGGAAGTGAATCATATTATGGCTAGAGGTCATGATGGCAGGAGAAGTCAGAGGTGTTCTTGTGTTGTAATAAGTGCATGGAGGTTGAATGAGCCGCTTATTAGTAGAACCGATAGTATAATGATGGCGATAGTATAATGAACCGATAGTATAATGATGGACAGCAGTAGGTGTGTCAGCGGGCACACTTTCTACCTGGGGGCTACCATGGAGAGCTTCCCCAGAGCCTTGTGCTCCTGGGAAACTGGCAGTTAAAAAATCCCCTTCCTTTTTTGTGTTATGACACAGGTGACTATAAAGAATCACTCTTCTCTACGTAATTTAGGTAAGACTCGAGGATGATACCTCTGTTTACCCATGACAAGGCCAGATACAGATCCTCCAAATCTCCCTTTGTCTGAAAAAAGATTAACTAAACTATTTGTCCTGCTGAAATTAGCTAGATGTTGCCTGTGTATGATGGACAGAAATTCCCACTGTAAAATTACTTCATCTACAACTTGTTTACTCTTCCCCACAAGTCTGAGGTGAAATAACCTGTCGAGATGTTCTCCACTTCAGATCTGTGATCTCCTGAATGCAATTGGGAGAATAAAATTAATTTCCTTCCTTGTTCCATTTTTGTGTTTGAACATGGTAGTAGCTGTATTATAAACCCATTTGAGGGAGTTTTTTTTTCTTCATAGCACGTTTGACAACACGCCCTCTCTAAATTTTAAAGTAACTCTCTTGGGTTGAAATCACCTCCAAATGGGCTTGAAGAGCAGAGACAGTCATGATTCAAATTTAATTACTAAATTCTAAAGTCACGCTTTGTGAGAATTAAATTGGGAAGTAGAGGAGATAGTTCATCAATCAAATCCTTTGGGCATTATTCAATATTGAGAAAGTAAGTGATGTGGTTTGGCTCTAGGTCCCCACTCAAATCTCACCTTGAATTGTAATAATCTCCACATGTCAAGTGTGGGACCAGGTAAAGATAATTGAAACAAAGGGTGATATTCCCTATACTGTTCTAGTGATAGTCAGTGAGTTCTCACGAGATCTAATGGTTTTATAAGGGGCTTCCCCTGCCATCCCTCATACTCATTTTCTCTTCTGCCACCCTGTGAAGCGATGTCTTCCATCACGACTATAAGTTTTCTGAGGCCTCCCCAGCCATGTGGAACTGTAAGTCAATTAAACCTCTTTCCTTTATAAATTACTCAGGCAGTTCCTTAGAGCAGTGTGAGAATGGACTAATACAGTAAGTTTCCCTTCTACTTTTCCAGCCAGTGCCACTGATCCAATACATAACCAATTAAGTTTAGTTTACATTCTTTTATTAAGATATTTATTATATGGAATATTTTATTATATTAGTCTTAGTTATAAATAAATTGTAAAATTAAAAGTATATTTTATCAGTGTCAACAAGTTTTTGCTCTAAAACTTTACCAATAAAAGTAAAAATTAACACCTGCCTTGTTCCCAAAATGTGTCTACTAGAGCTGGCAGCTGAAATTACTCACTTTGTTTAACCAGAGCTTTTTGAAATAGTCAATTGTACTTGAAATAGTAAGAAGGGGACTATCAATGATTCATTTCTCAGTGTGAATTAGTCTCTGAAGACTGCTTTTCTTTCACTTGGATGAAATAATCTTCAATGAGGAAATGGGACTTGTAACAGACTTGTAAGGAAAGTGAAAAATAGGACAATTTAAGGGAGTTCAGACCTGGGCAAGTGGAAATGTTGGATAGCTTGAGAATAGCACAAAAACTATGGATTCAAAAGAGGAGATGAAATAAACATGACAGACAGATAAGATTTATTTGGAATATTCCTGCCCCAATTACTAGAGCTTTCACAGGTTTGTGAAATAACTAGATTAATGGACACAGATCTGAGAAAGGTTCTTTTGAAGATGGGCCTGAGGCCAAGCTTGTACAATGGCTCATGCCTGTAATTCCAGCACTTTGGGGAGGCTGAGGTGGGAGGACTGCTTGAGGCCATGACTTCAAGGTTAGAGTGAGCTATGGTCACACCACTGCACCCCAGCCTGGGTGACAGAGTGAGACCCTGTCTCTAAAACAAAAAAGATGAGCAACTTTAGATGTGCATAGTGAGAATTCTCTGTGTTCATTAAAACTGTTGAACTGAGGTGTAATCAAGAGGCGGCTCAGCTGGTCTTGCAGAGCCAGGTGATACTAGAAAAAAAGGATCTCACCAGAACTAGAGATCTCCCTGGCCACTTTCATTTCTCTAACATTGGTGGACCCCAGGACAGGGGTACAGATGGAAGCTCATCTGCCATGGGTAAATATTTAGAAATTGTCAATTAAGCTGGTAAATTATTAAAATGATCAATCCTCTTAACCTAACAAATATACCTTCATACCTACCTGGAAGATTAGGTTTAAATTTATGATCCTCAGACTTTTGGGGTCCACACCAGAACATGGCAGTGCAAGAAGAACTGGCTCCCTGATTCTCAGCCTGCCGTCCAACTCCCTTTTCTTCCGATCCCTGAAGCATGGGGCCTTGTCTGCATGTATGGAAACACCTCCAACCCATTACTACATATCCAAGTTCCATTCATACTCAACATCAACAGCCCCCCTCCACTGGCCACTCCTTGGGCTTCTGAGTGTGCATACTAGTGGCATAGTCTCTCTTTGGAAGAGAAGATGTGAGGTAGAAGGCTGGGTAGGTCAGGGTTGTAGGCTTGCAATCAAATTCCCTCAAATGAGTAGGGAATTCTAGGGTCTTGGGTACCTAGATCATTGCCTAGAAGGGTAGGCTTGGGT
Source organism: Rhinopithecus bieti (assembly GCF_001698545.2). NCBI lineage: Eukaryota > Metazoa > Chordata > Mammalia > Primates > Cercopithecidae > Rhinopithecus > Rhinopithecus bieti. The sequence continues at coordinate 1,960,964 of NW_016803114.1, forward strand.
TCCAGGTAGGCAAGACCTTTTGGCCGCTTGAACTCTTTGCTATGGGGGATGGAAAATGTGTCTGAGAATGTGGCTCTAGGATGACCAGAGATGGTTCTGTAAAATGTGGCTTTCACTTGCAGGGGTCTAAGGGCAGTGTTGTTAGTAGGCATAACCCCACAGTAGTTCTGCTTCTACTGTGTGTAATGTGTTTGCTTTAGACATAATAATTGTTTTCTAAATACATTTCACTGCATGATGTGGATTTATTTCTTTTCAAGGAACTATTGTCTCTATAAAAAAGACTTCCTCTGAGTTGCAGGGAGGTTGGGTGGTGGGATGATCATGGAGCTTGGAGCATGCAGCCCAGGTGGCAGCCCTCTTGGGAAGTGCTGCTCAGTCGTAGACTACTCCAGCTGGCAGGGGCAGCAGTCTGTCCCACTTCTCCTCTCCTATCCTCCAGATCTGTGGGTTTTGACGGTTAGTCCACAGCTAGAGAGACTGCTCAAGATCTGTTTACCCTGGAAACTCCGTGTGCTGAAGGAATGTAGAAGACCTGAAGTTTCAAAGATGCTTTGTGTTTTTTAAGGGGTCTTGAAAAAAACTTCTTTGTCCCATATTCAGGCCAACTCAGTATTCTATGTAATAAAAAGAAAGCTCCTCACAACAGGGGATTCCTAAAGCATTCGTTGTGACAGTGAAATAGACATTTTTTGAAGTACTCAATGAGTTTAATTTGCCAAATAATAATTAGCTGTGATTTAAATGGAAGATTATTTCAAGAACTGAACAGAATAACACTGTTTATCTTCAGCATAATCTGAGTAATTGACTGCTCTCGAACTTTGATGTAGATAGAGGAAGCTATCTACCATCTGTTTCTTTAGGAAGAATATTTTTGAAAAGAAGAACTATAAAGTATAAACCCTTCTGGAGCCCAGTACCCCCTCCATATCTGAAAAAGTCCATAGATTTCATATGTAAATTTTTTTTGAGACGGAGTCTTGCACTGTTGCCCGGGCTGGAGGGCAGGAGTGCAATCTCAGCTCACTGCAACCTCCGCCTCCCAGGTTCAAACAATTATCCTGCTTCAGAGTAGCTGGGATTACAGACACCTGCCACCATGTCTGGTTAATTTTGTCTTTTTAATAGAGATGGAGTTTCTCCATGTTGGTCAGGCTAGTCTCGAACTCCCGACCTCAGGCAATCTGCCCACCTCAGCCTCCCAACGTGCTGGGATTACAGATGTGAGCCACTACGCCTGGCCTCATATGTAAATATTAACACACACTTCTGAGCCCAGACATGACTCCAAGTTTTCTGCCATGGACAAAGATGGGGAGACACCACTTTTCTTTGCATAGATTTCAATTTCCAAGCAGGAGGGATTTTTACTTTCTCTCAGGTATACCAGGGAGGATTTTTATGAAAGCAAAACTTGCCTAATAAGTCAAGTTGCTTAGGGCTGTCAGCGTTCCTGAACTACCCTCAGCAGAGTTTCTTAAACACATAATTCTCTCTAAACACTTGTGCAGACCAAGCTCATGTGGGCCTGGAAGGCAGTTTCCTGGTCTTTTGGTGGAACCATCCCCAAAGATTTCATAGTGATGCACATTGTGTTCTTTCTACTTAAGGTGACTATTTTTAGAGTGTGAGAAACAAAGACCGTGATTTGACATTCAATTAAGTTAATTTTCATCATGCATAGTTGGGGATGGTGTCAACCTTCATGACTCATCTATGTGTGTGTTTCAAAGAAGCATTGGAACACATCTGTAGTTATATTTTTTCTTCATTTGCAGGGACTGTGTAATTTAATATATGCATTTTCCTCTTCACAAGCATTATCAGCCATAGCAAACGTGGGATTTTCCAAAGTATAGCGAAGTTGTGCCTATAAACTAAAAGACCTTTCAGACTTATACAGGAGATTCACTGGCACGTCAAATCAACAAGTTCAATGTTTCTGCCTCTGAATGTCTAAAACCATACAAACCAGCTACCTATCTGCTGTTTTCTCCTCCTCTGCTTCTGCCTTTGTCAAGCCCTGAAGCTAGACTCTGAAGCACAGAAAACAGAGAGCATAAACCAGTCTGTGGGCTGGGCTCCTTTCTGAGCCTTCCTGGTTCAATGTAAGGTGTACATCAATGGCATCCTCTTCCCTGCTGCTGGTGTTGGTACAAAGTTGCTCCCAACCTTGAGCTCTGTAGATCCTGTGGCCATTGTAGGGCTCTTCACCATCTCTCCCTGATCCCTGTTTCTATTTCACGAGTTATGGTTTCCAAGGAGACATGTGCCCAGATATTCAAGAGGTGTGCCCAGTGGGTCCAGGTACTGAGTCATATCCTAATTGGAACTGGCCTAGCCTTTGGGATTGCATTTTTTCTAGGTTCTCACTTAATGAGCAGTGGCCTTATGTAAACCTTGCCTCCCTTATTATCCTACTTTTAATTCAAATCTATTTTTCTAGGGCTAGGTTTTCCCAGATTTTTTTTTTTTTTTTTTTTTTTTGAAATTTAAATCCTGACCCTATATGTAAGAACAGTGGATCAAATCCTGCTATGCATGGACAGGTTTCCTCCAAAGACCGCCGCCACATATCTGACCTTGATCTTTCAAAGACTGCCTGGACTCCCAGTTTCTGTATGTAGTGTACGTGCTGGATATGCTAGCAGCAGATACTGGAAATTAGGCCCCTGGGCACTCTGCATGGGCTGCCCAGATGCCCTCTCAGGGGCACTTTCTGTTACTGGGCCAGTCCTCTCCAGGCCCTCTTCAACCAGGGCTGGGGACTTAGCTTGGTGCCCCTCTCCCTGACCTGTCTAGCCACAGTTTGTTGGGGATCAATGGTTATGACTTGTGCTTAATTAATGTCACAAGTAGGCCCAATTTTAAAAAGAATTTGTAAGTTATATTTTATAAATGTATGAAGGAGATGGCAAGGGATTGATGAAGAGAGTGAAAGTTTGTGGGATAAATGGAGCGTGCCCATTACCTGGTGCAGGTTTTGCAGATGAGGTAGATTTGGAAATAACTTTGAAGAACAAAGGAAGTATTCTGATAAAAATATGTAAAGAGAGAGTTTCAGGTAGGTTGTATAAGCTCCTTGGAAAGGATTGGGTAAACACTTGCACAACAAGGGGTACCAGGGTAGAGGGAACTGCAAGAGAAGAGAGCAGCACACTGGGAACATCCTGATGGCAGTGACTGGCTTGTTCATTTTTGTATCCTGGGCCCAGCACAGTGTCCCAAACATGGTTGGCATTTGGTAAACATACTGTTCTTGAATGAATGTTAAATGAGGCTGAGGTTGCACATGGTTTGTTTTTTTTTTTTTTTTAATAAACCATTAAGCCATTTGCTGGTGGGAAACAACATATTAGACAGCAAGTAACTTTCTCCCTCAGCTCTCCCCTCTGACAAAGGGTAAGCTGGCTTACGCATTTCTAGAGTTAAATGGGGACTTCTCTTCAGGGGACCTAGGATTTGCAGTAAGGCTCATTTGCATCCCAGAGGAAAACTCCAACCACTGGGCCTGTATAGCTGCTCACATGAGAACTTTCTGAAGTTCTTTCCTCCAGGAACCTGTTGTCTGATATTACTGACAAGAGATACAGATTCAGGTGAGAGATTGCCAAATCAGCCTCAGCTATGCCTTTTTGATCAATTTAATCAACACATTCCAAAGCAACGATATCTGCATACTGAAGAAATAGTCTATAGCAGCAGAAGTCATAGACATACATGGTTATAGTTAAGCAGAATAGAGGAACAGTGCATTTTCTTTGAAGTGCTGGAGAAGTAACCCCAGAGCAGGGCCACACAGACTGCTCACCAGGCTCAGCACAGCTGAAACTTTGCACTTACTGTTGCACATTTTTTCTGTGAAGGTATTAGCTTAATTAAGGCAGAGACCCAGTGTCGATGATAACCAAGTAACAGAACAGAAACAATGTTTCAAGGCTGTGTCACTGGACAACTGGGATTTTTGTGTATTGGAAGAGGCAGGAAACATTGAGCCTTTTTGGAAATCTCTAAATGGCCACTACAAGAAACAAAAGAAGAAAACAGAATTCTGTTACTTTTTTTCTTATTTGGATAACAAAAAACCTACATGGTTTCAGAGACTCTCTCCTTCCTGCAGTGTGAATAAGGAGGGGCATGTTGTATTAAAACTGCAATACCCGCCACCACCACTTCTATTATTACAGGTGTTTTCTGTGCCAGAGACTCCACTGGGCACTTTTCATTTACCTTTACTTCTATTTTATTTACAACAAGCTTTCAAGTAGGATGTTATTTCTTCTCCTTTCTAGAGATGAGTCTGAGGACCAGTGAGATTAAATATTCCAGCAAGGTCTCTTGTGGAGCAGAAATTCTCAACCTTGGCAGTAATGACACTTGGGACGAAATGGTTGTTTTTGTTGTGAGGTGAGGGTTTGTCCTGTGCATTGTAGGATGTTTAGAATCCCTAGTTTCAGTCTATGCTGGTAGAATACCTATCAAGTATGACAACCAAAAATATCTCAAGACATTGCCAAATGTCCTGGGTAGGGACACAATTGATCCAGTTAAGAATCATTACTCATTGTAGAGTAAGTGGCTGACCCGGGCTTTAACTTCCAATCTTTTCTCTTGGCTTAGCTAGAAACTAAAGTAACATGTAGATGGTGTAAATAGCAGCACCGATATGAACAGCCTGCCTTGCATGGCAGCAGAATGACCCTGATCTACTTTAGTTGTCACAGTAGTTAATGTCATTTCAAAATAAGGGAATACATAGTTATAAGTGCTAACATTTATTGAGTGCTTACTATGTTCCAAGAACTGTGCAAAGCACTTACTATACTCATGTGCTCATTTAAAATCTCCATACCTTGTGAAAAACAAGCCAGCAGCCTCAGCAGATAATAAAATGTTCAGAAAAGAAAATTTTGCCACTGCAGTAGCAGGAGGATATTCTGTAATGACTAATAGTTTTTCAAAGTTCATCTATGGAGTCCTTGTGAGATATCAGATTTTAGTGACATTTGAGGTTCCAATTATCCCCAACTTGCTCTGTCAAAGGATTTTTCTGAACAATTTTCATGGAGTATATCAATTAGTTAATATGATCACACATTCTTTTTAGTACCAAATGCTCTCCTGGTGTGGAATTGCAGGTCACTCCCTGTTTGGGGAAATACATGGAGGCTTCTGGGAAAATGGGATTCATTCAGAAATGGGTTCTCACACTTCTTAGACTCTTTGTTCCTTAACACTGTCTCCCCTAAAATGCCATGGGTTTTGAAAGTGTTTTCTAAATCAAAGTCACCGTCTCAGGAAAAAAATATAATCGTGAACTCGTTAGTTTGAGTTAAACCAATGACTTCACAGTGATCATTTTAGGGGAGAAATTAAAGAATATTGCCAACAGAAGACAGCTTAGGCATCTGCACTACACTGCCAATAAATGACAGGCTGGCCCAGAAGCTGGTTTAATAACTTGACAATAAACTGACCCATATTATGGTTCACGTAGAGAAGACTTCTGACTTACAGATCAAGCAATCATGATAAAAATCTTTATTGAGTGCACCTGTTGGGTTTATGCGATACAATGATTTGAATAAGGGATGGGGAGAAAGAGCCTTGGGAGTGAGGCAAAGATGCTAATTCTGAAGCAGAAGACACCTGGACTGAGAAGGAGGACAAAGGTGACCAGAGAGAGGAATCAATGAAGAAAAGCTGACACTGTCCAGGGCTCAGAGTGGGGACTATGTCACCCAGATCCATGTCAGGAGATCTCCTGAGGCTTCACTATGCTCACAAGGGACTTGCCCTGCCTTTCACAAGACACAATAGATTACTTGAGTATATGTAGAATAAGCTGTTCAAAAACGTATGGTGTGACTTAGCTGGGGGATGGTACTGAGGAAAGCTGAAGTATCAGTGAGGGCTTCTGGAGCATATGAGGACTTGTGTGGCATTTGAAGCTCAGGACCACCTGCTCTGTTCAGAAGCAGCGGGGCCAGGCCCATGGGTATGTGACCCTGAGCACACAGGGCTCTGTGCTCAGAAGAGCCCTATACTTGGTTTAATTGCTCTGTTGCTGTGTTGAAATCCTTAATTTTTGAACAACGGTCCTACATTTTCATTTTGCATTGGACTTTGCAAATTATATAACTGATTCCGATCACTCACACACACACACACACACACACCCACAGAGAGAAAGAGAAAGCAAGAGAGGGAGAACACTATTTGGATATACCTTTGTGATGTGCCACATCTACATTATTCCAGGACCCCAGGGAGGATGGGGTTGTTTGGGAGGAAGCTCAGCAGTAATGCACAAGACATTGTATTGAGAGTTCTTAGAGGAAAGCAATGAAGTACCTTCTTAAAATAATTCTAAGATATCATCAAACATTACTCTCATTGGCTTGGTGACAGCCTTTTTATTTTTCCATAGAAAAGTAAACACATTAACTGTCCATTTAGAATATCTGACCTATACTGATTTAGTAAACATTGCATTGTGCAAGAAAAAGAAAAGTTTGTATTAGAATGGCAAAAATACAGTTCTTGATGAGTTTTCATATACCCTCAGACTGAATTTTGGACAGCAAAAGGAAGCATTCACCTTGCCTGGCTGGTCTGTTTTCAGTTCAGAGAATTTTTCTGGGCTGTTTAAATTCAACTGAACATTGATATACTTTGTAAAAGCGCAATGAAAGAGCTCTTTTTACTTGTGATTAGTTAGAAGATAATTGAAAACAACTAGATACACAGGCTCTGAGATTTAACTTTGATGACATTGAACATTAGTGAGAAGAAGTCATTTGAATATTTATTCTTGATGGGTTTGTTTATTCTGCTTAAGTCAAACTTTACAATCTCAGCGCCTTGAATGGTCTAATCCAGCCGAAAAGCAAACAGATACATTTATATAACCAAGATTTTGCCTGCAAGCAGAACATAAAGTCCCTTTTCAGGATACAAATGTTCCCTACAACAGATCATTTTCTTAGAGTTTTGGTTGACATCATCCCTCAGGGTGGATTCTTCTTTAGCTGTCCAGAAATCGTGGCCTGACAAATCTCATCTCATTAGACAGCCCCTTACCAAGGAGCTTGTTGCTCACAGTAGACACTGACTCGCACAGCTCCCTGACAACAGGCTCAGGCCCTGTCTTCCTCACATATGCCTCCCACCAGCTCTGACTTGAAAAACGATTCATCACATAGCTTCCTCCTAGGGCTTGTGGGCAGAACACAGTGGGTTGTCTCTGAAAAGGGCCTTGGCATTTGCTCCTTATCCCGAATCACCAACAATGCACTAAAGCATAACCTGGGTTTCGAATTCAGTGTCACAGAATGGTCTAATATTTATCCACCTAGGAAAGTTTTGCTAAATATTAATACCTCCTAAGTACAGGGAGCAGAGTAAGTTGAGGGGTTGGAGAGAACTTGAAGACAAGTGAAAAGAGTCTGTGACCTGGAATGAGGTGGGAGTGCTCTTAATCTAGTAGAACAGAAAAGATCTGTGCATAGAATCTGTACCAGTGAAGCCAGTTGCCCAGATCCCACTTCGTGCAAACTGCTAATTTCACGTTTTCACACAGAATGCTATCACGTCACATCCACGTTATCCATCTTAAAGACCTTCCTATTGGATAGGCACTGGGTCTAATATTGTTTATATAGTGATGTGAACAGTAGATTGCCTAATAAATACTTAATGATGATGACAATCATGATCCATTTCCTATTTGGTTGCTGTTGAAATGAGCTGGGCTTTCTTTGGGTCTACCTAAAAGGAAACTTAGGACTATGACAACTCCTCCTTTTCCTCAGATGACTTTTCAGTATCTTCATGTGCCTGGCCCTCTCCTTTGCTTTACGTACATTGTTCCTTACCTTTGCAATACCACCACAAGTTACTTATTAATATCCTTTTCCAGGAAAAGAAATGGAATGTCAGAAAGTTGAGTAAATTGACCCAGGGGGTGGAGCTGGAGTTCAGGCATGGCTTGCTCCTAAACACCCCATGCAGCCCTTCCTTAAATGAAAACTCTGGTCTTTTGTAGCCCCTACTCTGGCAGCACTAGGGGAAAAGGGCCTGAGGGAAAAAGACTACGTTGCTTCAAATGAAAATTGCGCGTGTGAGGTAGAACCGTCTAACAATTTTTTTTTCCTTTTAGATAAGCATTAGTATTCTGGAATAGCCAGAGCACTTACTTGCTTATGAAAAAAATACCATCACACTTTTATTTGAAAAGTCTAATGGCATGAAGGAGGAAAAGGAAGAAAGTTCTATACTATACTACAGAAAGAGGAGGGTTGAAGGGAAAGCATTTCTAGAAAATTCATGTAATGTCTGAACAATTGATAGTTGTTCAACTCTCTCCAGCTGATGGGAACCTGGACTCTGAACATCTTTAGAATATCTTCAGAGAGGCCCAGTGTGTCAGGCCTCAACAGAGCATGTGACCTTGACTCTGTTGTTAAGAACCTGCAAAAGCCCAGGTGAAGATGATGAGACACACCATCCACCTGGTCCTCCAGGTTTCCTTTTTTTTTTTTTTTTTTAAATTTTAATTGTTGTGGATACATAGTAGGTATACACCTCCAGGTTTCTTGAATGCCTACTGTGTGTAAGGCATGAGGGACTCGAGTCCTTCATGGGACTCACGCTTTAACCTAATTTGCAGTCACACTACAGGGTGAGGCCCTTGGCTGTTACTGTCTGTTCTAACGAAACTACTCTTTCACTGGCTTGGACCCAGGGTCCCCTAAAATGGTCCTTTCTCCAACTTTTTCCTTAAAACAGTATTTTCAAAACTGAACTGAAACAGCATTAAAAAAATAGAACGGGTATGATAATGTCAGAATGCAGCATCCGTGGTGAGACTAAGAACTGGTGGAACTCTTATTTAGTTCTATGTGTATGTGTGTACTGGGATGTGATGTAGAATATATTTCTCATTACAGATTATGGGCTGAAAAGTTGGACCAATACTTGAGAGAGCTCTCTGTCCTCTATTTCCTGACTTCTTTCCTTGTCAGGCCCCATAAAAGACATTTTCCTGTGGGGATCGTTCTGGCTTTGTGCCTACTTCTTGGACTCAGTATTTCAAACACTCTTTCCTTCCAGAGGCCAACTGATTTAGGACTAGGACTATGGCTCCTGTGCACCCCATGCCAACTACCTGTGTCAGCCTCCCTCATCCTGCTACCCACCTTGCACACCAGGCTGTGGCCTGAGTCTCTGGCCTGGCTAGATCACTGGATGCCTTGATCATCCCTCAGGAATGACTCAGGAACCCACAACATATATGGGTTCCTTCGACATTTGTAGCAAAACTATTGCTAATCTAATAGTTATTTCTTTTCCATGTCACCCACTGGTTGCAAAGTGATGCTTCAAAGAAAAGCAAAGGCTTGCCTGAGGGGTAGAACCAGGGCCTTGTTGAAAGTATTGGGTACAAAGACTGGTCATCTCAGGATTCCTCCAAAAGTCTCCTCACTCTGGCTTCCTTGCCCTGTCATCTCATGTGTCCTTTGATTTTAAACCATTCCTATCTGCTTTGGGCATCTTGGTGTATAACTGTAGCATCTGATCTGAGCTATAAGCTCTCACTCCCCCTGTACTATCCCAAACTTCAGCAATGAGAACAAACATATACTGAGGGCTTACTGTGGAACAGATGGTGTATTAACGCACATCATTGCCATTATTTCATGCACTCTCTCACAGGCAGACTATAAGGTGGGTAACATTTTACCTCCATTTTACAGGCCAGAAAACTGAAGCCATGCTAAGCAGCTGGTCCAATGTCAGCTGGGATTTGAACCTAACTGGCTGGCTTAAATGCCTGAAACCTTGACATCCACATTGGGCAGGTTTGGTAGACATAGGTATCAAAGTTCTACCCTCCCACCCAGTCTCACCATTGCTACTTGGCCAAGATGGGAAAGTACATTAGCTTCATGATGATACATTTCTTTAATGAAGTCAGGAAAAGGAGTTATGCTCTTAAAGTTTTGGTATGTTTTCATCTATTACCTATGAATTATGTAATTATGGTATTTCTCTATTTTGCCTTTGCTTCCAGAAGACTTAATTAAACTTAAACATAATGTTTATAGTAAGTGTTAATTCCATGGTTAGCATACTTTCTTTATCCTTTTCACTGCTTCAATCTTTCAACTCTATTTGAACATATGTACATATATAAATATAACTATAAACCACCTCAGACTTGTAACAAGGAAGGAAATAAACAAGCATTCTATTTATTCAGAAAGAATCTGATTTTCTTGAGCAGATGATAATTTGAATAACTTAAAAGAAGTTTTGATAGCATCATTATAGAAAATTTTGTATAGCAGGGTCTTCTATTCCTACTTTGTCTTGGACAAAGTGAATATACAGTATTAGCCTTTATTATTTGCCTGAGCAAAGCCTCAGGGTTAGTTGGCAGGGCTGTCACATATGGCTGTGCAGATTACATACTGCACAACTTCAAGGGGTGTTATTCACTTTGCAATCTATGGAGTTGCTCAGTGTGCAACCTGTACAACTATGTGCAGGAGCTCTAAGGGTTTAACTGGGCTCCTACCACTCTGCTTTTCATTAACTACAGACTGGGATTGGAGTTAGTTATTTGGAGGGGAGGTGGCTGTAAAGCAGGAAAGTATTCCATTGCTCCTTTTCCCAGGCAAACATATTCCTCTCTGCTCTGGATTAAAGTCCCAGGAAATGTAGGCGATAACGAGAGCTTTTCCCTCTGCAGAATAGCATGGAGGCTGGGAGGCAGGAGGAGGAAGGGAAGAAGCCCAAGGAGATGCTAAACTGAGCAGGCAATCAATCATCTGAAAACCTCTCCTGCATTTCTTCTGGCTTTATTTTGGGCACTAATTGGAAATGCCTGCCCCTTCAGAGTCTGTTTTCTCTCTAGAAAGGAAAGAAGTTTCCAGCTAAGCCCGGGGATGCTGAAAAGAAATGAGACAACTTTTCACACTATTGGCATCCTCCACTGCTTTTTCCTCCAGAACCTCACTTTGGGGTGCTTGCATGTGTGAGCTGTCAGTGGCAAGGGAAGTCCTGCGCCTACTGGGCTCCCCTATCTGGAGACCACTGGGCAGGGGATGGAGGGGATTTTATAAAGTGTGTTGAATGTATGGCCTTAAACACACACATGCACAACCCCCCCCCCCAAAAAAACGAAAAAAACAAAAAACAAAAAATATAGAGTATGTTTGACCAGTGTGAAATGGGAACAAGGGCTCGTCTGAGTGCTGCTTTGGAAAAGGTGTGGGGGTCCATACTCGAAGAGAAGAGACCAAGTTCTGCTTGATCTCATAGCACTGGCCTCAACAATCTTGCTGGGTTCGTAATTGCTGAGAAAAGCCTTGTTACTGGAAATGAAATGAAGGTAAAATGACCCCACTGAAGAAAAATCATTTGAAAATTGGCTCCAGTTTTGGGAAACAGTGGGTCTGAGTGCTATTTTTGCACACACTATATCCCAATCATGTTACAGATCATGAAACTTTAGTCTGAACCAGTGGTTCTAAGCCTGGTCCTAAATTGAAATTATCTAGTGAACTTTCAGAAAATACCAATGATAGAACCCATCTCTCAGATTTAACTGGCTTTGGTGGAGCTCAGATGTCTGTATTCAAAGTCTCTCCGGTGATTCTAATGTGCAGAAATCTTTCAGCTTGGTCTACACGCCTGGTTTTCAGGTGTTTGGAATCAAAGCATTAGAATCACCTGGAGGGCTTGTTAAATCACAGATTGCTGGGCCTTCCTCCGGAGTTTTTCATTCAGTAGATCCGAGATGGGGCAGAGAATCTGCATTTCTCAAAAGTTCTCAGATGGTGCTGGCACGGCTGGTTCTGGGTCACATTTTAAGGGCCACTTGTACACAGAGTGACTGACCATCAAGATAGGTGTTCTCTCCAGCCTCAGTTCTTGCCTCCTGCCTTTTTCATACTCAGTCCATCCAGAACATCTTATATCTCTTATAAATACATGATGCTCTCTCTACCCTATAGGCCTCTGAACACATTCCTTCTGCCTGCAACACCTTCCCATGTGGCAACACATGTTTCAAGACCCCATAATTTAATTTTTACTAACTGGCATTAGAGTTCCTGCAGTAACATAAATTAGGAAAATTCTATTGAACTTACAATGTTAATATGTACACTTTTACAACTTTTTTTTTTATTAAATAAGCTTTTATTTCCTAAAATGAAGTAAATAAAAAAACTATGGGTGTTCATTTTAAAAGCATTTGAGATGCTTTAATACATTTTAAAATATGCCACTATATGCTTTTAAAATCCATAATTTTAAAGGAATGAATAAAGGAATATAACTGCTATATTATTAATAATAGAATCACAGATGTGACATTGAGTGAGTACATATCGGTGTAAATATAAAGTAGATTCTAGGTCTCTCCACCCTCCGCCCACACCAGGCAGAGACTCATTTCTCTTAGTGACTTTGCCTCTGGGGAAAGGGCACTGTGCCGAGTGGGCAGAGATGAATGAAATGCCTGCCCTTTGCTCCTACAATTTTCTGTGCAAGTTTTCCTGATCAGTTAATGCCTTATGACCCTTCTTGGCTTCCATTGCTTCCATTAAATCCTGTCAAAAGGACCAAATAAAAAGAAACAAACCGGCCGGGCGCGGTGGCTCAAGCCTGTAATCCCAGCACTTTGGGAGGCCGAGACGGGCGGATCACGAGGTCAGGAGATCGAGACCATCCTGGCTAACACGGTGAAACCCCGTCTCTACTAAAAAAATACAAAAAACTAGCCGGGCGAGGTGGCGGGCGCCTGTAGTCCCAGCTACTCGGAGGCTGAGGCAGGAGAATGGCGTAAACCCGGGAGGCGGAGCTTGCAGTGAGCTGAAAACTAGCCACTGCACTCCAGCCCGGGCAACAGAGCGAGACTCTGTCTCAAAAAAAAAAAAAAAAAAAAGAAACAAACCTCAAATAAAGGAATATGAGATAGTGTTCAATTGAAACATTGTTTTTATTTTTCACACCAAGTTAGAGATTTTAAAAGTAAGATTCTTATAAGGTCTGTCAAAATTGAGGCCCAAAGTAGTTATTTTATACCTTATATCCTATATTGTGTTGACATGAACAATTTTGATGTGCTTTTTGTGAGCGAAGAACTGCTGGAAAAATGCAATTAATGTATGTCATATATACCCCACCTGTTACAATACAACTGGCTTTAATTTTTCTGTCCTGGGGCTTGTCCATCTAGGAAAAACAATTTGAAATAAATAATATTGGAAAGACTTTGTCCAAACAATGTAACTAGCTTCTGCATATAGCAGTTATTAATGAGTCATTTTTCTAAGTGATATGTGTGTGTATGTATCATACACACATACACATATATTCCCTAATTTAAGCTTCACAAAACACTGAGGTAGGTACTGTTATTATCCCCATTTTACACATGAGGAAATTGAAGGTCTACTTTCTGGAGCAGACACTAAATTGGAACTTAAGGGCTGCTGAGCAGTTAGACATACAATGGATCCTAGAGACCCCATCCAGGTGCAGGATGTGTTTCCTCAACCAGGTGAAAAAGCAGATTCTTCTCACTGAGCCACTCTGTCAGTCATCTGTCATCTGCTTCTTATAGGAGCTCACCTCAGAACTTCACCCGGAACCCTCCCCACCTGTCCTACCAACAGGCACCCTTAGGTACACACTCACTCCAAGGATTACTCAGGCTTTTCAAAGTCCTGCCTCAGACCTGAGTTACATTAAGTGAATGGCCTCGAGGACATTCATTTACACTCACACCAGGAGGGACCATCTCTATGGATTAGGTCCTGAGCTATACATGTCCCCGGAGACCCAGAATTCTTGGAGGTTAGATGAGGCCTTTCTGACCAAGAATATCGGAGTAACAAAACCTACTTCCCATTCCAACCTTCCAAGAGATCTGAGGAAAATGTCATCTGAAAGCGATTATGATCTTTCTACCCAAGACACACATCCCACAGAACGTAGCTGCAACGCTGTTGATGGCAGAAAGGATACCCACTGATGCTACATCTAGATTAAAGCAACACAATTCAATGAAAAGTGAACATTCTATTGTCTAGGCCATTCCACCTTTTTTAAAAAATTGACCATTTGACTAATCAGACTAAGATACCCAAAGAGGCCATTTAGAATAATTTAACACAGACTCTAAAGTGGAGCTGAGTTCATATCTTGGCTCCGTCTCTTACAAGCTGCATGATCTTGGGTGTATTGCAGAGGAATACATAATAATTTTTAATGGGTTTGGCCTAGAGGATGAGAGACTAGGAATTTTGATTATATACCCTTTGAGTGGTATGATTCTTCTAAAATGTGCATATATTCTTGTTCTTTCCCCCCCAAAAAGCAGAGTTTTAGAAGCATATACACAGAAAACAACCAATTAAAAAAAAGTAGCTTAGTTGATTTTGATGTGACCAGGTGGAGTTGATTCATAGTTGATTCTTAGTTGATTCTGATGTGGCTGGGTGTAGAACCCAAAAGGGCTGCCTCATGTGGCATTTGGAGTGGTTCACATAAGTTAAATTGTCTCCATGTTGTTAGAAATGCTCGTTCTTCAATGTGACAAAGAAATAGCATTCAAACATAAATTTAATTTTCTCAGCAAGGCAATTTTACTTCTATAAAAGGTTGCAGCTTACGGATGGAGCAATAGCGAGAGCACACCTGAACAAGGGAGGGGAAGGGGTTCTTATTCCAGACACAGGTAGCCCCTACTGCTGTGTCATTCCCCTATTGGCTAGGGTTGGACCATGTAGTCTAATCTAATTCTGATTGGCTAAAGAGTGCAGGGGTATGAGCCAGGGTGGCAGGGTGAGCAGTTTGGCAAGAAAGATGGTTATGGAACAGCTAACTAGGGGTGACTCAGGTCAAGGAAGGTGATCATGATGAGTCAGGATGGAGAAGGTGACCAGGGGAACAGATGTGAACTACCGCTTAAAACTGGTAGAAAAGATTGTTTACTGAAACTACGAGGAAGTTAAACTTTAAAATGGAGGACAAAGAACTGAACATACTGACATACTGATTCTTTGAAGAGAAATCTAGAACCCACTGTATCCAACAATGTCTAGATGCCGAAGTCCTGGAGGGCAAGGACCACTAAGCACTGACTTTGGGAAGTGAATTAATTTCCCCAAGCCTCCTTTTCCTCACTTGCAAAAGGAAGGGCTTGCACCAGGATTCAGGGATTATTAACTCAGTCTTCCAACAAGGCTATGAGAGGGTGCCCTGGAAAACACTAGAGGTGAAGCCTTAACCCCACCCTCCCCATACACACCTAAAATAAACATTTAAATTAAACTAAGCAAAACACTATGTGTTTTGAGCACATTTCACTTGCAGGCCACCATGAATTAGACACTCTTTATTTCTAGGCTAACCCTACTGTCATATGTTGCATGATATTAGTGGATAAAATGTATGTATTTGTAGTATACATTGTGAGGGTAAGATAGTTTCCTGGCACAAAGGTTGGCACATGGTAGGGGCTCAAATAAAAATCTGCAAATATTATTTGACTATAGGAATGGTCTATACATAGCTGTGATTGAACAGTAAAGTCATTTATGTCAGTCCTTAGTATACGGAGAGTTACATGGAAAATGTCTCTAAAACATTATAAATGATTATATAAGTTATACAGTATAAATAAACAAAATAGGAAATTCAGCTTTCATGTAGCTTACTCTTCACAGAAAGGAGTTGCTTTCTGACTCCTGAAAGTCTGGAATCTTAGATCGCTTTGTGATGAATAATTATTGCCCCCTTTTTGCATACCCAGAGCCTGCTACTCCCTTCTTATCATAGCTCCACATATGATAATCAAATTCCGGGTTTCCTTGTTTCTCTCACCCACTGGGTTGAGGGCTCAGTGAAGTGAAGGATTCTGGTTTTTTATTTCATATCCACAGTACCTTGCATAGTGCCTGGCATTCGTATAATTCAGTATATAAACAGATGGACAGGTGGGTGGATGGGTGGATGGATGGATAGATGGATGGACTGTCCTTTTCCCAGCTGCAGACTGCTGCCTGATTCTGTGGGCTGATTTCTTTACTTTTCCCTTTGTTCTAATCCCTTTGGGCCAACTTCTAAAAGACAACCTACAGCAGATAATTTATGGATTGACTCAAGTACCTATTGATTTATCTTCTCTGCTGAACCTCTGAAAGAGAACTTTAAATTCATAGTGTTCCTGAGGTTTAGTCTTGCCCTAATCACTTAAATCCTCATTCTTTATTAATTTGAGCCTTGAGCACACTCATGGTAGTTTTTTAAAAAAACATTCTTTGCTGCACTGTTCAAATATATTCATCGTATGTGTGCATGTTATATGTATATGTGTATGCGTGTATATAAAATATACCCACACACATTAGATCTGTGTGTGTATATATATACATATATGCACACACAGATCTACATTATGTGCATCTGATAGAAATTCAATCTTACTCATGAATATTAACCCATGACAATCTATGCACAGCTAAAATAAACTCTGCTTTCATTTGGAACACTAGAGCTGTGCTTTTAAAAGTAGTTTCAGGGGAAAAGACTGTGAGGAAAAGGTATTAAAGCAAAAAGGTAGCTCTATTGGCTTTTATTTGTGGCCTACTCATAGACATCATCTATACTTGAAGCTTCCTTTCAGGCCATTTCATATCCGACTCCCATCATCATTTGCATGGTAGAGATAAGGAGAAAGAGTACTAAACCACCTGCCCCCAGCGCTCTTTCCTGCTTTCCTTTCTTCTCAGTGGCCATTCCTTCAGGATTTGGAGATTTGAGTTCAAAAATACTTTAATTCACTGGGCATCAAACATTCAGTCTTAACTCTCCTCAGCAGCTGCCAGAGTCAGAAGGAACTAAATATGGTGTCAAAAGATTTCAGTATAATCGCCTCAAAATGACTCGATGGTGTCCTATGTTGCTTGAACGTCTGTTAACCCTCCAAATGTAAGGAGATCGCCAGAATGCAAAATAGATGTGCCAGTCTTTCCAGAAGCCCCCCTCCCCTATATTTCATGCTTTAACCTTTTGCAAGAAGGGGGAAAAAATTGGTGTCTTATTTGAATTATTCATGCCACTTTCTGTTCTGCCAATTCCAGGACACATTTGAAATCATTAATATGTCATGACTTTCCTTCATCTAGCTTTCTCAGGTTTTTTTAAACTGAAGAATCACCACAAAAAAGGTATTATGATTCATTAAGAAGGATATTATATTTATAGTTTCAGTTCACTATTCTCAGTCTTAGCACAATTTTAGAAGTGCTAAATGTTCGATGAGGTGGCACTGAAGATTGTACACCTTCAGGGAGCTTTATAAGCAATCCTGCCAGACTCACAGCAGCACTTGGAAATGAAGCTGCATGATTTGATGGTTCTTGTAGCAGTGCCATGCAGGTAAGTATCTCATCGACTCCTGACATTACCATTTAGAGATGCTGAGGGCTCATTCTCATCCCAGTGATTCTCACACATTCACAAGCAATCTTCCTTTTCTGGTGAGCCTTGTACCCGGCCACCTTGTGCTGGGCCTTGTGCCGGCACAACAGAGAGCACAGCAGGCATGATCTCTGTCCTCCTGGAGATTTCATGATCAGTCCGATCACCACAGCATCAAGGGTCCTGAAACCAAGTCCAAGGACGTGCCAACTAGGAACAACAACAAAGAGGTGGCTAAGGGCTTCTCTGAAGCTTTTCAAAAATACTCCAGATGAATGTGAGTCTGATCAACAAAATGCAGATTCAAATCCAGCCAATATTTTCAAGTATGTACTATGTGCTGGGTCCCAAACAGCATTCACAAATATAATCTCAGTTAATCCACAACACAACAAATGCACCTACTAATATTCATTAAGTGAGAGAGGCATATGTCTAGGAGAATGAATTGTTGAGCTGACAGGTACACATGTTGGTGTATTTTGGGGAAACAGTAAACAATGTTTGTTGGATTTGATGTGGGGCATAAGAGTTGAGAATGACTCCAAGGTTTTTGGCTCCTACAACTAAAATGGAATTATTTAGTGAGATGTAGAAGACTGGAAGAACCGGATTGGAGGGGGAAATATTAGAGATTCAGTTTTGGGCTTGCCTGATATGGCAGGTAGACATCCAAGTGTAGGTATTGAATAGAGAGTTGGATATATAAATCTGGTGTTTGGGTGGCATGTCCAGGCTAAAGATGCCTATTTAAAAGTGGTCAGGACGTGAATGGGTTTTGGACGGACTTAAGGCTGTGAGACTTTATTAGATTGCCCAAGGGAGTGAGTATAAGCAGATGAGAACTGAGGCTTAGTATCTGAGCCAGGGACAGTCCTGGCTCAGGATTGCAGAGATGAGAAGGAGCCAGCAGGGGCATTGGGAATAGGATATTCTGGACACAAGTAAAAGTAGGACACATTCCTTTCTTTAATTTTTCTCAGTTCTCAAACTTTAGTATGCATAAGAATATCTGAACAGTATGTAAAAAACTGAGTGTATTGTATCTGGCTTGCAAATTCAGGGGGTTCCCACCATTATTTTAAATATCTGCCATTGTTCCCTTTCTCACTGACTTAAGAATCTAAAGCCTGCTCCCCAGCTTCAGATTTGGAAGTGACTCCATGATACTGTCACCTGGATATCATAAGCATAGAATGGGGACTGGTGAAAAAGCCAGATATCATGTTTTGTCTTTGAATTGGGAAGAACATCAGTTCTTCTGATGTGTGTTCTGATTAGTGTTCAGAATGAATTCTATGAAATGAATTCATACATCTCATCACAACATCAGGGCTCCTGTTCACCCATTCTTCCTCTCCATATGCACAGGCAATTTGCTGCTTTTTCTAGTACCTAACAGAGGGAGAAGCTGGGCTAGGCACCACTCCTGGAACATTTGCCGGACATCAATGGCATTAGCCCACAAGCTGCTGCTTCTGCCAAGGCACTGCTGGAAGCAAAACCACCTTTGGTGGGACCCTGGAAGCTTCATAGCTGTAAATCAGGGTGGGCTTCATGTGGACAATGATGTCCTAGTTCCAAGCATCCTGTGTTCCAGCTTCTGTCTCCTGGAGAACAAACCCATCACCATAGCAACTGCATCCACAGAATGTACCTCCAAGGACCCCTCAAATCCTATCAGTTGCTTCTCCACCATTGATGGCACTTATTAATTTAAAATTGGATCTAACAATTAGCTTATCTTCAGGAGGCTAACATCTCTTTTAATCCCCACTTACACCTGGAAGGTTCAGGGCCCTCATCGCTGTTCCCTCAAGAGTTAAATGACATTTAGGCAGCAGGAAACCTGTGCCAATGTCAAAATCTAAACCGGTTGCCTTTTATTATTACTTAAATTATTCTCTCCACTTGACATGGATTTATTGGTCAGTTTAGACTCTGTGACAGATTTGGTTGTAGTCACATGGAGTGTGACTAACAGCCTTCACTACAAGCCTGTAAACGGAGTGTGATGTACGTGTACGTTATCGCCATCTAATAATGTCTGTGGGCTAATTATATAAAGGCTAAAGTAAATGAACACAACAGTGACTGCCATGCACGAGTCCAGAGAGAGCCATAAATGTGCTTTGGCAGCTGACTTGGATTGTTCAGGTGGAGCTGAGGTAATTGTCGAGGTCACTGATCTGTGTCTCACATCATTTATTAGCACCATCTCTGTTGGGATGGTCACTTGCATCTATTTCTTGGTGATTTCATCTCTCCTGGAAGCTTATTTTAAACAAAATAATTAATATACTTCTGGCTATTTTAGTGTGTGTAGGCTTAGGGTAGCACATGTGATAGTACAGGGGAAACCCATTACGCTTCTAGCCATTTATTTGGTGTGTGCATTCGAGATTGGCAGTGTGCGTGAGGAGGGACCCCTCCTCATCACACACTCTGAACACAGGTATGTGACCTCAAATGCCCCTGGATGTCACTTGAGGGAAATAGGTGAACAGGTAGATATACACTATTACAACAGAAGAGGATAGGTGGAGGGGAGACAGAAGACCTGGCTTGGAATCCTTTCCTTGTCACTCTGAAGCAGTGTGTCTGGGCAGTTTACAAACTTCTCTGAGCCTCAGTATTTTCATCTGTAGAATGGAGAAAGTACCTTATATATAAAACCTGAATGCGCTGCTGAAACTGGTGGCAACTCTGGAACCAACATTTACAGAACTATGTTCAGGTGCTTTCTAAGCACTTTATTCTTATGACTTAATTTTTTCTCATGGAAACCATATAAGGTGGGTACCATTTAATTCAGATGAGAAAACTGGAGGCACAGGGTAGATGAATAACTTGCCCAAAGCCCCACACCAAAAATGATTTGTAGTCTACAGAATACCATGCCCTTGTATAGTATAGTTAAGAATGCTAACATTATTATCAATAGATTAGTCAGTTGCCACCTGGGCAGAGCAGGAGAAGCCAAGTGGGCTTGCCTTTCTTTGAGAACTCTCTAAGGTACAAGAGGAGGTTGTGGGGGCAGCAAGAAGAACATGGGCTTAAGAGTCAGGAACATCGAAGGGTCTAATGCCAGTTCTGCACTAAGTAACCGTGAGATTCTGGAAATGTCAACTTTTATTGAACTTGGATTCCCTATCTGTGAGAGAGAATGATTTCTACTCATAGGATGTTGGGATTACTGAGTTCATGCATGTGAAGTACCCAGAGCACCTGAGAGATTGTAGCTACTCATTTAATGTAAATTCCATCCCCTTCCCATTTGCTTACCATAGAAGATTCTTCTTACCAGTTCTGTCCTCATGTCTCTGAAATCTATGCCACACAATGAAACATCTGGTCTTCCCTGAATAGCTAGGCCATCCACAGCTTTTTGCCTTGGGACTGCTGTTCTCTTTGCTGGAAATATTGTTACCTCATCTTTCCTTCTGGAAAACTCTTCTTTGAAGAGTTGAAGAACTAGTCCGTTAACTGTCAAAGCACCTACACTAAAGCTTTGCAGTTTCGTTTCTTTTTCTTTTTTTTTTTTCTTCTGAGACGGTGTCTCGCTCTGCCACCCAGGCTAGAGTGCAGTGGCACAATCTCAGCTCACTGCAACCTCTGCCTCCCTGGTTCAAGGGATTCTCCTGCCTCAGCCTCCTGACTAGCTGGGATTACAGGTGCCTGCCACTATGCCTAGCTAATTTTTTGTATTTTTAGTAGAGATGTGGTTTCACCACGTTGGCCAGGCTGGTCTTGAACACCTGACCTCATGATTCTCCTGCCTCGGCCTCCCAAAATGCTGGGATTACAGTCATGAGCCTCTGTGCTTGGCCTACTCTTTCTTTCTCATTGGTTCTATGTCCCCTTCTCTCTTAGTAATGTTCCTATCTCCAGCTTCTGATACATCACCCAGCACTGAGAAGGACCAGGGACTTAAGTGTTCTCCTACCCGAGAGAGCTAAGCATTCCAGCCAGCCCCATAGTGCCTGGCCCCTTGTTAGTTCTTAATAAGTGGTAGCTATCATCATCATCATCCATCATCACTACTACTACTACTACCATTGTTGCATGCTTCAGAATCTTCTGCCCCAAAATGTCTTTCCACCTGCTTGTTGACATCTGAAAATTGTTCAGACTTTCATTTCATACTTAGAGATGCAAATGCAAGTCAATTAACACCAAAGTCTTACCAACTATACAATAGGTAGTAACTGGTAGCATATTAAACACTTACTATATGCCAGATGCTTTATATTCAATTTTTATAAAACCTATGAGGTAAGTTTAGAGAGTTCAAGTGACTTGGTTAAGGTCATACAACAAATAAATTGTAGAGCTGGGAGTCGAACCCAGACTCATCCTCTTAATGACTATACTGTGCTGAACAGGGACTCTAAGTGACTAGCAGCACAGCCTTCCTGTTTTATGAACGGAGGCAGTTTGTGGGCAGCAGACACTAAGGTGACATGAAGGGCCTCAGGGTAGCCAGTCCCATCGCTTCTGGTCAGCACTGCTCACTGTCAACGAGCTTGTTACAAATCAGTGTGTCACTTTGAATGTGTACAGATAGTCTTTGCATGATTTGTGAGGATTTTTTTTTACTTAAAGTCATAGATCATGTTGTAAAGTAGCTTCATTTTTCAAGGAGGTAGTAATTGAAATTGAAGTGTCCCATAGCTCCATCCATGCTGACACCCCAATTCTGCATGGGCCCCTACTGACTCCCTGCTGCCCTGCCACCTCTGTGGAATGCATGTACACTCAACACCCTCCATCCACCTGTTTTCATCACCTTCTTCACACACTCATATCGTCAGATTACAGGCACCAGACACGTGCAGGCCAATGCACTCAGGGAGTAAGGAGGTGGAGAGATGACTGGTAATATACGTAAGTGGGGGGTTTGTAGATAGTGAATTGTAGACCAGAAAAACGTTAGACTTGAAAAAGACTTTATAGATAATCTAGGCCAGCCATATAATTTTATCGGTGCAGAAACTGAGGTCCAAGGTGACTCAGCAAATTAAATAGGTCTGCAGAGTCAAATGGTAAATAAAAAATGAGTGCCAAATCTGATAGAGAGTAGGGAAAAATGAACTAGTGATGAGTAGGAGAGAGAATGAATGAGGCTGCAAGGGGGAAAGAGCATGGTGCCAGAGTGAAAAGTGGTTCATTTTTTAATTAGTGTTAAAATTCTGCAACTCATGAGAAGTATCTTGGAGGAAGCTGGATTAGGGAGTTTCTCTGACATCTTTACATGATTTGCATGTGAATATCTTCTTAATTATTTGTAAGTAAGCAATTAAAAGAAAATCTGTATTTAAAAAGATAAGCAGGAAATAGTGACTGACACCATCTATTAAAGGCAATTTCCCCAGAATGTATGATGGTATATTTTAGATAGCAAAATCTGAGATTAGATTCTTAAACTGATCATTTTTGGGGGGGTACATGAGATAATTTAATACAGTCATATAATTTGTAAAGATGAGATTAGTGTATTTGGGATATCCATCACCTTAAATATTTGTATTTATGCTAGAAACCTTCAAATTATTCTCTTCTACCTCTTTTGAAATATACAGTAGATGAATATAAGCTAGATTCACCTACTGAGCTATCAAACAAATCTTTTTTTTTTTTTTTTTAAGTTCTGGGATACATGTGCAGAATGCGCAGGTTTGTTGCACAGGTATACATGTGCCTTGGTGGTTTGCCACACCTATCAACCCATTATCTAGGTTGTAAGCCCTTCATGCATTAGGTATTTGTCCTAACGCTCTCCCTTCCCTTACCCCCCACCCCACAACTGGCCCCTGTATGTGATGTTCCCCTCCCTGTGTCCATGTGTTCTCATTGTTCACCTCCCACTTAATGAGTGAGAACATGTGGTGTTTGGTTTTCTGTTCCTGTGTTAGTTTGCTGAGAATGATGGCTTCCAGCTTCATCCATGTCTCTGCAAAGGACATGAACTCATTATATTTTATGGTTGTATAGTATTCCATGGTGTATACATGCCACATTTTCTTTATCTAGTCTATCATTGATGGGCATTTGGGTTCGTTCCAAGGCTTTGTTATTGTAAATAGTCCTGCAATAAACATAGGTGTATGTGTCTTTATAGTAGAACAATTTATAATCCTTTGGGTATATATCCAGTAATGGGATTGCTGGGTCAAATGGTATTTCTGGTTCTAGATCCTTGAGGAATCGCCACACTGTCTTTCCACAATGGTTGAACTAATTTACACTCCCACCAACAGCGTGAAAGTGTTCCTATTTCTCCATGGCCTCGCCAGAATCCAAACAGTAGATCTTATTTCTTCTCAAACTGTGTATTCGTACCCTTGCTCAAACTCTCTTCATCCCCTCCTTCACCATACTGGCCCTGGCCTCTGACGACCACCAATCTACTCTCTAATTTTAAAATATCCACTTTTTTAGCTCCCAGAGATGACTGAGAACACAAGATTTTTGTCTTTTTGTGCTTGACTTATTTTATTTAACATAGTGATCTCCAGTTCCATCCATGTTGCTGCAGAAATAGATCATTTTTAAAGAAAAATTAATCTTTAGAAACTAGTCCTAAATGGTTAATTTTAAAGATCGCCTCATCCTTGCTTTTCTCATTGTGCCTCTAATGCCTCACCCTCTTATGTGGCTTATTTCACTCCTGCCCTTCAGGTTTCAGCTCAGATGTCATTTCAACAGTCATCATTGCACACCCCTCCCCACCCACCTTATCCATGAGGTCACTTTCCTTTATAACCACTCTTAGTATGTCCTACATGGCACTTACTGGCTGCAATTGTCTTGTTTACATATCTGCTTCCTTGTTTGTCTCCCATTAGGACATGAGCTCCACTGAGCCAGGGACCACCCCAGCTTACCACCTGGCAGAGTAGCTACCCAAGGAAAACACAGGGAGGTCAGGGGCCCCCATTGGCTTACGTAGAGACAATTTTCAAAACCTAAAATTTGTAGTGACTGTTGGTTTTATTCACTTCTACTTTGTGTACTTAACAGTGTCTAACACTACATTAGATACGTTAAAAACCACCAATCACTACCTTAGCAAGAAATAATAAATGTAGCAAAAAATGCCTTACCAAAATAAAATATTTTCCTCCAATAATGTTCAAAAAGAAATATTGAAGGTGTTCTAACAAATCCTAATGAAGTTGGTAGCCTGAATAATGAATAAACTGCTTATAGACCATAAACATGAGCCAAATATAAAAAAAAAGTAGCAAAAGTACATTGTACCTATTCTTCTTCTTATTTTTTTGAGATGGAGTCTCACTCCGTCAGCCAGGCTAGAGTGCAGTGGTGCAATCTGGGCTCACTGCAACCTCCTCCTCCTGGGTTCAAACAATTCTCCTGCCTCAGCCTCCTGAGTAGCTGGGACTACAGGCACGTGCCACCATGTCCGGCTAATTTTCGTATTTTAATAGAGATGGGTTTTCACTGTGTTATCCAGAATGGTCTCGATCTCCTGACCTCGTGATCCGCCCACCTCAGTCTCCCGAAGTGTACCTATTCTTTTAAAGTTAATTGTAATGTATAATTTTGCTATACTTATGGTAATAGTTTGTGTAGTTCAACAATAAAATGTTTTAGGCTTCCAAACTTACTAGAGTTTTCAGTAAAATAAGTTTGCTTACTAAAAAGTAATAGAAAATGATAACAAAAGTTGGGTATAACACTTTCATAATTATACAATTTGCCTTTTATCTTGCAACTGCTCTCTACAGAGATGCTAATGGAAATTGCCAAAACTTTGGTGCACTTACAGAAACAAAAATGCATTTTAATGTGATGGAGCCAATAACCAAACAACTATATTGTTAGTGATAATGGTAGTAAAACTGCTTAAGATGTTGTGCTCTTACAAATGGGAGAAGGATAGACACAGTCTTTGTCATGAAAAGGCTTCCAGGAGCTTAGCTGTCCACACTGCTCATCTATGAGAGATTCAAGTACTGGGGACACTTCTAAATTTACCTGATAAACTTTACTAAAAAAATCTTCCCTGCTGTTTATCTTAAAAGTTTCAGTCATCTGAATTGCAAAAGTAACACACATTTGTTGCAAGAGTTCAAGCAAAAGCAAAGTAGCTATATAAAATTCATAATTTTTGCTTCCTCCTCTAATTCCACTCATTTCACATAACTGATGCTAGATATTTAGGTAATGAATTCTATATTTTCTCTTTTGCTTGTATAAACATAAGTAATAACAAAATGACAGCAAATAACACTTATGTAATGCTTAGGATATGTCAGGATTTTTAAGGACTTTACATATAGTATGCTATTCATATGATCCTATGAGATAGTACAAATACTCATCTTACTGTATAGATTAGAAAGATGAGGCACAGAGAGGTAACATTACTTGCCTAAGGTCACACTGCCAGTGTGTAGCAGACACAACATTCAAATGCAGGTAGTTCTAATTACTAAGCTATACTGTCGCTCACACTCAGCTTTTCTGGTTGGTTTATGTAAAGAAGGTAGTACCACATGTTTCCCATAAATTTTTCACATACCTAACAAAATATCATTGACCTTGTTCCAGTGCAATGAAGATAGATTGAAGATACTCTTGCAAATGGCTGCTTGACTTTCAGTCACCTGGATGTATCATACTTTGTCCCACTACTCTCTTGTCATGAACATGTAGATGGGTTCCACTTTTTTGCTGTTATAAACAATAATGCAATAAACAGCTTTGTACATAAATTCCTATGCACTAGCACTTTGCACTTTTATTTTACTCAGAATTGGACTTCATGGGGGGAGTGTTCAAAGGATATATACATTTAAGCTCCTAATACTGCCAATAAATCTTCCCCAAATATTGTGGAAATTTATAGCTGTACCAGAAGTGTATCAGGTTACTTCTTCTCTATCCCCACTCTACATCTTTTCTCACTACCTAATATTTTAAATAAAAGAAATTTTGTGAATATCTTTTATAACAATTCTATTTTGCAGTTATTGATATTCTGTACTATTTCTAGAAAATATGTGTAAGCTAGTCAAAATAATTAGCACAAGTAAATTAATGGTGAAATTATAAATAGTAGTTTGGAATTTTCCCTTTTTTCGTTATTTCAAATATAGAGCTTTATGTTTTTCCCTGCCAACAGTGTTCATTTCTTATTCATTCTCCTCCATCTCTCTTGTGCTCCAGGGAGAACAAAGAGGGGACAGAATACCATCTGTCCTGGATAGTTTATACCAGATGATCTCTCAAAGTCCCTTCCAGCTCAATGATTCTTTGAGAGTATGAATTAAAAAATAAAAATAAAACTACAGACTTTAGGAGGCTGGCTTGTGATTTCACAAGGCTTGTGTGTGGTTCTATAAAAAAGTGTAGCTCTGCTATTAAAACAAATAGAATATACCTATGTCTTGGGAAAATAGAATTTTTGGAAATATGGCAGCAACCAGAACTTTCTGGAGGTCGCATATTCAGGATTGTGTTAGGGGCACAGGATATTTGTATCCCCCTCCACTTTGGTCCTACTATTTTGATGCAAAGGACACTTTAAATACACTTATTTTAATCTGAACTGTAATAACGTTGACAAACTTTCTCTGAGGACACAATTCCTGAAAGGCACTTCACCAAGCCAATGGAAATCTCTCCGTCAATCTTCCATATGATGTAGTTACAACATACCTATTTTGTTCAATTTACATTTTTATTTTGCTGAAATCATTTGCATTGGTCTAAGTTCTTTTCCATTTAAATTTTACAGATTTGATTTCTCAATTAGTTTTCCATCTATATACAATTGTTCCGATTTTTATCTTCTGACTTTTTTTGATGGCCATTATTTCTCAGTTCATTTTTTGAGCCTACTTTTGCAGGTCTAAATTTTGTGATGATTTGGTTCTTTTGCTATTTTTATTCAATGTTGACTTCACTTTTACATTTTTAGCCATTGTCAGTTTTGTGTTTATTTTCAACCCTCCACATTCATTGTTTATTATAAATTTGAATAAAAGACTAATGGCTTGCATTTATCTCCTAGCTAATTCCTGATAAAATTGTGAGCACTTTTGTGGTAGAGAGAGGACAATGGCAAATGGAGACTGACAGAGACAGGCCCAAGGGGAAATGACTGCAGTTCTGAGACATCATTGCTAAGTGAATGCACACAGGCCCAAACATCTACAAGTACAAAGCAATGGAAGCAAATGACATTGGGCAAATTACCTTCTGTCAAAATGGCAGGGCCCAGACCTCTTGTTTTATTGTTGTTGAACAAAAGTCAGATATTTAATCTCTAGCTTCTCTCCCTGAAATCCTTCCATCTGGGTTCTTTACCAGGATAGCCAAGTCCCATTGTGTGTATCTTCCATCTCCAAGAAGTCAGGAAAATGGAGGTGGGTATGTTAACTAGGATTAGTTTCAGGTCCTAGTGACAAGAAATACAAATTAACCATAGCTTAAGATAGAACATCCTCTTTCTCTCTCTCTCTCCTCCCCACTCCCCTCCCCATACAGAAAATCCAGAGAGAGGCAGTGAACAGTGTTACTTGTACCACTGAGAGCTAGAGCTATGGAAGGTATGCTACCTAAAAGAGGGGGCCAGCCACAGCTAGAGTCAGGCTGCTGGTATGTTCTGTTAGTGGAATCTTGGTGTCAGTAAGATAACAAGGATGCCTGGCTAAAGCTGTCCACTGGGGTCAACTCCTAGGGCACAGACAAGGGCAGGGAGTAGATTTGGGGGTGTGTGCACAAATGGAGATTATTCAGCATAAAAGGTAAAGATGATGAGGCAATATTCAATAAATATCATGAGTAGCAGTTTCTATAATAATACTATTAGCTACCATTGGTTGAACGGTTGTTATGTGTCTAGCACTGTGCTAAACATATTCCAGGCAGTATTTTGCTTAGTCCTCATGACCATCTGTTAAGGCAGGCATTATTGTCCTTATTTAAGGAATAGGAACCTAAGACTGAGAGTTGGACAGAAACTCACTGAAGTTTATACAACAGGTGGTAGAGACAGGGCTCTAAACAAAGTCAGCCTGACCCCATGGTCATGCTGTCAATCATGATGCTATTTCCTGCCTGAATGTCAGGCAGATGTGCATGACGTCAGGGCAGAGGTAGGTGTGCAGCTGCCTCACCCTAACTTTCTGTCAAGGGCAAGGCCAACACTATTCTCACTTTCAGAGAAGGGAAGTTGAGGCTGGGAGTGGAGAGGAGTGTGCCTGGGATAGACAATTTCAGTCTTCCACTTTCTATTTCTGTTCCTTTCAGGAAGCTCTTGCAGCTTCCTTCATCAGTGCTGGCTTGGTAGCCAGTTTCTGAAAAAAAAACCTGGGCCATGGGCAGGTTCAGTTCGTTTGTTTAGTGGGATTTAGGGGAAGAAGTGGTTTGCCTCTTCCCTGTCTTATGAACTTACTTCTGGACCAAGATCTCCAGAAAAATCAGTTTCTCCATGACCCTCTGGAATAACAAAGCCTATTTTTGGGAAGGAGCTTCTTAAAGAAACATAATGTTTCTAAAATTTTCAAACCTTTTCTGCTTCCTAAAGAAACCAAATGGGAAGAAATACGTATTTAGTTCTCACGGCTTTCCATTTTTGTTTCTGTCAGCAATTGGCACAAGCTTCTAGACAGGACAAAGGAAAATGAACAGTGCTGAACAATTGTTTTATCTTGGACCAGTCCAGTGGGTAAAAGTAGTAAAAAGCATCAGAATATTAGCGATAATGGCTTTGTAGGACAAAGTGCAATGACAGCGAAGGCACACAATGAGCAGAGTCATTTCTTCTGACAGACACTGCTGGTACAGGGACAGAGCTGTCATGAGGACTTGCTTCCCCATATGAAGTTTACTGTTATTATTGGAAATTCTCACAAGCACATTTTGTCCCTCTAACCCCAAAGGACCTGAGAAGGATCTACAGTCCCCTTCCCCGCAGCCTTGTCTTTCTCCTTCAATCCAGTAACAAGATTCTTGAAAGAGCATTGGAGACTGGGTCACTACCTCATTCCCTGTTCAACCCTCTCCTCCTCCCACCTCACCATGCTCTCCACTGAACTCATTTCACTCATGGCCTTGCTTGGCCTTGGAAGCATTTTTCGTTGCCTACCACTTCCTTATTTTTGGATTTCTCTCTCCTCTTGGCTTTTTCGACAACACTCTTTTGATTTTCCTTTTGCCTTTCTACCTTTCCCCTTTGCGCTAACGTCTTCTCTCATCTGTCTTCCCTCAAATGGTGATTTGCTTTCTGGTTCTTCCCTTGGCTGTTTTCTCTCTTCCTTTAACACTCTTTATGTATTCCGTCTCGTACCTTATCTCCTAGTCTTAACCTAACAACCACACACCATTATCTTCCAATCTGTAGCCCCTATCTCTGTCCTGTGTCCCAGATCTATGTGGATATCCAGCTCCCTTACTAGATGGGGCAGATAGTGCTGGTGCACTGCCTAGGCACCCCTGGGTCCCTTTTAGTATTCCTGGTTACTTTCTTCCTCAGCCATGAGGCCTGACTTTTCAGCTCTTTGTCAGAAGTCTGTCCTTGGATTACTGGAGCAGTTTTGCCTATACGCCTGGAGAGTTGTAGCTTTCTGGGAGTTTATGTGCCACCCCCCAACTTTCCCATCCGTCCCATTGTTAGCTCTTAGCCAGTGACTATTGGGTACAAGGTATGACAGACCAGCTTCCTTGTATTCAGTGTTGTGTTGGGTCTGCCAGAAAGCAGATGCCAAGATGGAGTTTGAAGTTACCTTATTACTGTCTTACTGAAGGTAAGGCCTGTGAAAGGTTAAGGGGAGAGGGAGCAAGAGTAGGGAGAGAAAAACTTTAAACCATGATGATGAGCTGATTCCTGTAAAGGAGAGGACGAAGGAAGGAGGAGGGTGAGACAGAATAAGCCTCAGACTGCAGTGCACCTCTGAGAAAGTCTGTCAGTCCAATGGGGTGTTCCTGTGCAAAGACTGCATGTAGAGAGTCAGAAGTGGTAAGGCATTACACTGCCCCTGTGCTAAGCTGCTCACTAGAGACTGCCTGGGAAGCATGTGGTCTAAGCTAGAAGCTGAGGCTGAAAGCACCAACAGCTAAGTGATAATAGCTAATTGTACCTTCTGGAAGATTTTCTCTTGAGAGGCATTCTGAGCTGTTCCCATCCATGGCTCCATAGGTGGAGAGTGGTGAGATGCATCTTCCCCATCAGAATTCCCCCATGGATCAGAGTAAATCTTGTGCTCCATGGAGTTTTTGCTTCAGATCAAGGCCTTGTTTGGCTTGCTCCTTTTCCCTGTCTTGCTTTGCCCACTCTCTGACTAATCTCCCCTGGGAGAAATTTTTAAATAACTTGCACATGACATCTTGACTCACAATATGTTTTGGAGGACCCAATTTAAGACAGGGACAAATTCATTTTGATATTCCACAGAATATTTAAACACAATGGTATCAAAATTGAATGTGTTTTCTTTCCATTTAGACTTTCCCTTCGCCACAGCAAGCAGCAACTCCACTCACCCAGTCACCCAAGCCTGAAATCTGAGCACCACCCTTTGATTTTTTTCCTATGGTTTTTCACCACATCCAATACATGACCAAGTCCTATTTCTTTTTGCTCATTGGTATTTCTCTGTTTTTCCTCTTCAACTCTAAGGACATGGACACAATGGACATCATCTTTTTCCTGAGTGCTCTAGATGGCAATGTCTCCCTTACTGGTTCTGGCCTTTAGGGTACCCTGCACAATCCATTCTCCAACTCCTGCCAGAGGAGATACCAACACATGCAGAGGGTGTCTGGTGGAGGCAGAATGCGTAGATGATTGAAAGACTACAGTGGTCATTCTGAAGGTTGCAAGCAGTCTATCCATTCTAGCATGTAAAACGGAATTTGTTCTGAGAGTAATCTATCACTTTGTTCTAGGAAGAACACTTTGAGTTGTCTTTTTTGTAGATATAAGGCAAAATTCTACCCACTGTTCTTGTAGGAGTCGATGTGACGAGCACTTTTTGGCTCCTTGGCTCCCCAAGGAGCTTGGATATGTTGGTGAGTGTAATAGGCAGCCTGCCTTGTTTCAGATAAGCCTGATCAGAGGGTCAATCTTGGGCGAAGAGGTGTTCTTCATTGAAGGAGGGTTTTTCTCAGGTTTGTGCCAGAGCTGTGGCTTCTCTAACTCTTGTTTACGTGGATTGTTTTGCCTTCTTAAGAATTTCTAAAAGTGAAAACAACTACATTGACCTTTTCTTCCCACTGGAACAATGATTTATTAGATAAAATAGGAAAGAAAATCAAGGCAGCTTGTTTGTATGTGTTTGGTTAAAGCAGATGTTCTCTGCCTCAGACTTTTGGGGGATGGTTGCATAGCTGTGTTTCAGGGACCAGTTAGAGGGGTATCAAGGGTTATCAAGATTTATTTAAATATTCTCATTCCAGCCTTTGTTCCCTCAGATGAGAGTGTTAGATCCTTGAAGGCAGGATTTTTGTCTACTTTAGTTTTCATTCCCCAGAATTTCTGCATATGGTAGGTGTTCAATATTTTTGTCTGACTGATAACCTCTTTCCCATGTTGCAGAATGCTTATATGTTAAATGCCACAAGATAAGCATAGTACTTGAAAAAGTAAGGAAAATGGATAATCTTGTGATTTTTTAAATAATGAAGTTAGCTTTTAATTTGGATTTCATGGGCATTATTCAATATGCAGAGTCGTGTTCCACCTTGTCTACTTTTGGAATAACAAGTACTTTTATGGCCCTGCTTATTGATCAACATGAGATGAGCATTTTAGCTAATTGTGTTTCAATCTTGTGGTCACCAATGTAAAAGAAAAGTGGCTCATATAAAACTTCAAATGAGGCCGGGTGTGGTGGCTTACGCCGGTAATCCCAGAACTTTGGGAGGCCGAGGCAGGCAGATCACTAGGTCAGGAGATCAAGACCATCCTGGCTAACACAGTGAAACCCCGTCTCTACGAAAAATATAAAAAAAAAAATTAGGTGGGCATGGTAATGTGCGCCTGTAGTCCCAGCTACTCAGGAGGCAGAGGCAGGAGAATGGCGGGAACCCGGGAGGCGGAGCTTGCAGTGAGCCAAGACCGCGCCACTTCACTCCAGCCTGGGCGACAGTGAGACTCTCAAAAAAACAAAAACAAAAAAAACAACTTCAAATGAATAAAGAGAAAAAGATCAAGAAGAAATGTGGTTGATGCATTTACATCACACTAGAATTACAGATCGCCTGGACAAGGTCGAGAAAACAATCACTTTTTGTAGAAACTCATTCTGTCATAGGTACCCAGATGTTTACACAGTTCCTGATCAGTGATAAACCAATTTTAACATGTTTGATAGTCTGTAATAATGGGTCAAAGCAAGAAAAAGGAAATTTAATAGAGGTAAATAAAAAATACTACTCAAGGCCGGGCGCGGTGGCTCAAGCCTGTAATCCCAGCACTTTGGGAGGCCGAGACAGGCGGATCACGAGGTCAGGAGATCGAGACCATCCT
>NW_016803114.1:1994162-1997471 GCF_001698545.2 Rhinopithecus bieti
GAGGTCAGGAGATTGAGACCATCCTGGCTAACACGGTGAAACCCCGTCTCTACTAAAAATTACAAAAAACTAGCCAGGCGAGGTGGCGGGCGCCTGTAGTCCCAGCTACTCGGGAGGCTGAGGCAGGAGAATGGCGGGAACCCGGGAGGCGGAGCTTGCAGTGAGCTGAGATCCGGCCACTGCACTCCAGCCTGGGCGACAGAGCGAGACTCCGTCTCAAAAAAAAAAAAAAAAAAATACTACTCAAAAGCTAGAGATATTTAGTTTAATTTAAAAAGACAATTTAAGATATTTAGTTTATTTAAAGCTCGAGGTAAATCAGCAATGCAGTATTGCTGCTGATTTAGTTAATGAATTCTCTATTAGAGTACATTACTGGAAGTATAGCACCTGTGGAAAGTGGGTGGGCAGGTTGCAGTTTCTGTGAGGCCCTCAAAACATACCTGGAACATTATGTTAACTTCCAGGTATGGCTTTTTAAGATGGACATTGACAACCTAGAAATATTCCTATGTTGAGTGGGGAAAAGCAAAGAGCATGTTCAAATTCACTGTATCTGTTATCAGTAAATAGGGTTGATAATAAGCGGTGTTTGCTGTCCTGTCCACCCACCTCTGCCCCTAGATAGAGAAACTATGGAAATACAATGGACTTCCCAGAGTCAAAACATCAAAGTCAACATATATTGGATGAGAAGAGAGAGAGTTTAGGCCAGGTGAATTATGCAGTAAACAAATCTAAGGAAGAAAACATCAATTATTGAGGTGGATCACAAGAAAAATATGAGTCAGAGAAAATGATCAACCATTTTCCAGCCTAGTCCAGGGCAGAAGAGATAAAAGTTACAGAATTTTCCAACAGTCAAGGACTTTTCTATTATGGTTAATGAATACAAACTTCTGTTGTAGTTTGATGTCATTAAACATTCAAATCATCTCTTTCCTCATGCCATGATTCTGTGTCCACCAAACTACCCTCTGGTTACAAATTGACTTCCCACGTAGGCTTGCTACAGGGAGAGAATGTGCTGGCTGTGCCATGTCAGTATTCTGGGATATGTGACAGTAATGGCTCCTGTTGTAAATGAGTCTGTTGGCAATCTGTCTCTCATGGGCTTGGCTACTGCAAATCTGTCCTGCAGGGTCAGAGTCACTATTGATGTGCTTACAGAATCCAGTTTTAAAAATTGCAAAGCTGAGCCACAGACTCTGGATCATGGTAAATTCACCAAAGTAACTAATTCTCCCTCATTGAGAATTCTTGGGAAACAGCCAGCATGTACTTGGACAATTTCACTCTGTTTTCTGGAAATCAGAACAATAACCTTCTTGTGAACACCTGTAGCAGACATGTCATTTGATTCTTAGGTGTTTCTTCATTAAATCTTCTTGGAGGAACTGAGTTTGATTCCTTTTTGTGTAGTTTACAATACCCAGCACATAGATGTTTCACCAACCAACCAGTAGCCCTTTCCTGACCACCCTAGATCTGACTACCACTATTCTTCATGTTCAGTGCTTACTCACCTTTACCTCCCACCATCCCACTAAAATAAGCGAGACTAGCCCCATCCCCAACAATCTCCTCTCATTCCCCAAGAACAGTCTGAATTCTATAGAATCACATATTCTATTCTCATAACATATTATGTTCTCTCCCTATGCCACAGACCTCATACTTTCCTTTGTTTCTGTCTCTGAGTCCTTGTACTCAGTCTCTCGTATCTGGCAAGCATCCTTGGCTTGCTGACTACTATAAGATGGTTCAAAACACCATTTTTCCTATTGGCTTCACAATCTGCAACCCATGAGCATGTGGTGCTCTGTCCCTGTGTCCAACCCAATATTTTATATCCTCAGATGTTGCATTCGATTTTTATTTTTTGCCTATGCCTTAGAGCTTTTGAACCTCAGCTTATCTGGGAGAGGTTGTCTGGCAGTGCTTTTCACAGAACCCTCCACATAATAACCCTTAATCAAGTGTTTGTTCATGGAATGAATAAATTAACCATATCATTTGAGTAATGTGTGAACATTTTAGGGGAAGCTAAACAGAGATGAGAAGCCACAGGAGGATGTAGTTGAAGTCTTCACATATTGGGTGTTATGCCATGTGAATAAGGAATCACATTCGTTATGCCTTGAACCTGAAGGAGGTGCAGATAGAAGTTTCCTGGAGGCAGAGGTGGTTGTCCATGTAGGGATAGGCGATTTGGACTGGATAATAGGGTCATACATACTTAGAACAAGGCAACGCAAAAATCTCGGTATCAATATGACTCTTATCACTACTCATACTAATATTACTACACTGAAATTAAAGTGTATTTAGCACTTTACAGTATATTGAGGGCTATTTATATGTATTATCTCTTTATTAATCCTCCTAATGTGGGGTAATTTTTGTGGTGCTTTGCCATTTTACATATGGGGAAACAGTCTCCAAAAAGTTAATCACTGATCATAGAGTTCAGTAAGTGGCAGAAGTGAGCAGGATTCAAAACCAGGTCATCTGGCTCTAAATCTCCTCCTCCACATTTTCTCTCGGCTGCACTGCTTACACAGCAAGGCTGCAAAAACGAACTCTGAAGATCTAGTTCAAGTTGAGATCACAAGTGATGAAAATCATTTAATGTATTAGTATAACAAAATCATTTCCTTTTTCTGCTTTAATGTGGACTTCCTTTGTGCTACGATAAACTGTCCATAAAGAATTCAGCACCAATATTTTATTTCTTAGACTATCATTTGTTTTTCTTTCTTGGTAAGTTATCCACTGTGAAGAGTGGGCCTTTGAGGATTTCCAAGTGTGCTGTAAACTGCACATGTGCCACCCATTTGGGTGAATTACACTCACTTAGGAGCCAAGGCAAATATCAGACATTCGTTCTATAATCTATGCTTGTAATTTTTCTGAATTTCCTTTGAAACACTGCCCTATTTGAGTGTCATTTCTCAGTAGGTTATAAGATATGTTGCCATTTTCAAATGAACATTTGAAAATAAAAAGCCCTATTCGTATCCAGCCACAGAAAACCATTTAAACTCATCTCCATGAAATTGATGTTAAAATTTAAGAGCATAACTGTACTAACTTTTGAACAAATGAGAAAATAGGAACGCCTTTTACAGAGCATAGCTCTATGCAAATATAATTAAAATTCACACAGAGGTAAATCTTTAAAACCTATCTTTGATGCAGTAAAATAATTAATACTGAATTATCTAAAAGAACACAAATCCAAATCAATGATAAATGGTTCTAAAAGCAGAATTTAAATTTTTTTTTTTTTTTTTTTTTTTTTTTTTT
>NW_016803114.1:1999916-2028643 GCF_001698545.2 Rhinopithecus bieti
TTTTTTTTTTTTTTTGTCAAATTTCCATGTTGGAGGGATGAGATAGAGGAATATAAACCCAAACAAGAAACTTCATTTCATTATTTAACGCAGATTCAACAACACCTATTGAATGGCTATTATGTACCAGGTATGGTCTAGATAATTGTTAACTTCTGTTCTTTCAATCAGTTCTCCCCCAAAAAATTTATGAGCAAGTTGGATACCCTAATTTAGGCTTCTTTTTCAAGCTCACATAAATACTAAATGAAATGACCAGAATTCCAACTAAGGTCATTTGATTCTATGTCAAAAATGTGTGTCCACCATGACATGCCACATGCCAGATTATGCAAATGTAACCATTGTCTTTCTAATGTTGGCAAGAACTGCTTCAGAGCTGATTAACCTTATATGCATTTCTGCTCATGGGGGACTATCAGCTAGAGAAGCTGATCTTTCCACAGCATCTATCAGTCCCCATGGTGGCATGCAGTGTGGGCTTTCCTGGCCATTCAATGGTAATGAAACCAACAGAAAAGTTGGGGCTGTGTTTTGGGGAGACAGCTTCTCTGCATATCTGATTGTGACGCTGTGCCTTCTCATGGCCTGGCCCTTTAGAGTAACCTGCTTTCTCGTTTTGGGGCGAATGATTAAAATTCAGGCCCAGTTTCTCATAAATTAAGGCAGAGAGTTGTAGAAGATGAAGTTGACTCTCTCTGCCTTTTTTGTGTGTACACGTATACACGCTCATACTGAATCTAATCTGGCCATATATGGATAGAAAAACCAACATTCCCTGCTTCCCTCGAGAAATAAGATAAGGTTTATCCCCAAAGATGCAGGCTAGAGGATTACACAAGTCACCAAATGGAGAGGATGAGATTTGACCGCCCACGCTCAGAGACCTGCATTGTGGAATTGACCCTGAGAAAGGATTTGCAGATCTATCATACACAGTTGCTGGTAGAATCAGGATTAGAGCACCTCAATTTCTCATTTGTACCTCAGAGCTCAGATAACTTCATACCCTGGGAATCAATGTTCCGTATGCTGGAAGAGCAGATAGGCCTACACGAACAGACTTTTTTGTTGTTACTGTTATATTGTCAAACTATTTTATCTTTAATCTCTAAAATATAACAGGCCTTCAGAACATCATTTACTTCTATGAAGTTAAATAAAATTATCAAAGTGTCAGATTACCTGTATTAGTCAATAGAAAATTCTAAACATTAACTCTAGATAAGAGATTTGCTTTTACTAAATGGGAAAAAAAGATACAAATCATAATCTTTGAGGATTTAAAAGAATAGCAAAAATACTTGCCACTTAATATCTGCTCTTTTCTGGCACAGAACTAAGAGCTTTATAAACACCCAGTCTTTACAACCAGGTTAAGATGTAGTGTCCTATTTTGCAGAATAAGAAACTGAGACTAGGAGGTTAAGCAATTCAGTTGCCCAGCATCACATAATTAATGACGAACTCTGATTAGAAGTCCTCCAAAGCCTCTGTCTGTACACCACATTACCTTCCAAACTAGGTGGAGAGGCTAACATCTACAGTGGGGTCTATGAAGAAATAAAATAGATTGTTACAAACCATAGACTCATATATTTCCTTTAATGTATAAATTGTTTATACACTGATGATAAAGATGCTGCTGATCCTCTTTGGATTTACTTCTGGAACTCTAAGCACATGTTGTTTTAAATAGCCCCAAGGATGCTAAATATTTGCCGTTATTTAGCCATAAAACACACCTTTTCTATGGGTCTGAGTTTTGGAAATGGTTAAAAATCATTAATGGCTTAAACAAGTAAATGAATCGAGTAATTAAGATGGGTCACAGAATTAAAAAGGAAACCAAAAAAAGGAAATAAAGTATGATTATAAAATAATACAAATGCAATTCTATACTTCCTGGAGTGTTTGTTACCAAACCGGCATTACCATCTTATCATGCCTCACATGCACGTAAAAAAAATTACTGTCTTATCAACATGACTCACATGCACTTCCAATAAGAAGAAAAACATATTCGAGATCCAATAAATGGTACAGAAAAATGAGGACTAAGGGTGAGATTTTGGAGGGCTGAGCTGAATCAATAATTTTAATGATAATGATTTGATCTGATATTATGTGCCTGCTAAACTTGACCTTCATTTACCTCTTTTATTCACAGAAAAGGCAAAACTGATTGCCTCTCACAAAATAACAAAACTTGGGGATTTTAAGAAATTTAAATATTTTACAATTTTGAATAAGCAGTTATTGAGAATTACAAAAGATTGAAGAATAGAAAAATGATGTATATGTCTGGGTCATTCAGAAGAGTACTTTAAATCAGTTGTCTCAAAGTAGGGCACTCGAGATAATCCACAAGAGTTCAGAAGGAATACTGGAACTTCAACTTTTTATGATTTTAAAAATATCATACTTTAAAGGGTCTATTTCTGTTTGTTTTATTATCTGCACGATTTA
Organism: Rhinopithecus bieti; assembly: GCF_001698545.2. NCBI lineage: Eukaryota > Metazoa > Chordata > Mammalia > Primates > Cercopithecidae > Rhinopithecus > Rhinopithecus bieti. The sequence goes on from NW_016803114.1 coordinate 2,002,386, forward strand.
ATAGTTCAATATTATGTGAATATTCATAAATATGCATATGTAATATATAAATGAATATAAGTATTTATCTATATATTGATGAAGTGGTATGTGATCAAAAAACCCTGGGACCACTGCTTTAGACTCTTTCAGGAGAGACTAAGTGGGACAGGTTCACTGGAAACAATATAATGCTATCAAATGGCAGAGGCAGCACCCCCTCTAGCTGTTTTATGTTTTTTTTCCCCCTCTATAATAGGGCCATAGAAGGTTGTCTGGAGAAAGTTCTTTTAATGCTTTGGGTGTCTACCACCTTGAAGTCTTTCATATTCTTTGTGCACTCTGACTTGGGCTTGGGGTGATGTAGTTGAAAGAGCAGCCCTTGCTAGGTGAAAGCCTAAAAGAAGAGCATTGGTCTAACGTGCTCTGCTTAGGGGTGGAGAAATACAATTATGACTTAGGTGAGATAAGGCAAGCTACAGTTAATAAGACCCTTGATCTCCATAGCTGGGACTTTTGCCAAAGAAGTGGTTTCATTGACTGGTGTTGGGAAACCCATTAGGATGTCAAACATGAAATGAAAATCTTATAGAGGCACTGTTAGAGCTGAGAGACCTTAGAGGTTATCCAATCTAACATCTCATTTAAAAACTGAGGTACACGGAAATTGTGTGGGTACATTGCATTAATGCAGGAGGCACGGACAGTCTGTGTCTTCTAGGCCAGTCCAAATCTTAGCTGGGCTCAGAAGGAGGACTTGCTACTTGAGAACATGAGACTATTTTACTTTATAAGGAATGCACATTCCACATGACTCATGTTAGCTTTTTAATTCTCCATTTATATAGGGAAAACTATGTTATGGAGAGAAAATTTTGAAGAGCTCACATTGTGAGACATAGATGGACTACATGTAACTCTTTTAAAATATTCAAATATAGCACATTTCAGTCTTAATTCTATGGGCATAAGAATTTAGTATTTTATTTACCTTCTCAGGGACAGAAATTTTAAATATTATAGAAATATCTTGTAATGGCCAATGCTGGCATTTTCCCAAGCATTTTTATAGCTAATCTTTGGAAAGTTTTCCATATATGTTTTATTGAAAGCAACAGAGAACATAATGCAATGATAACTCTCAAAAGGAAAATGTTAATTATTTCACTCTGTATGACTTTTTCTAGGAGGAGATTTTGAGCCTTTGTGTGTCTCATTAATTTAAACACTAGATTTTCTCTAAGGAATTCCAGTCTGAGTTTATGCTTGTGCAATTCCGCATGCATTCCCCGAGTTTTCATTCCCTCTTTCTGGCATGTCCTTCCTGCCTGGCTAATGTCTCTATTTCCTTACAAACTTTCTTAACAAGCTCAGGCTGGTTGCTTAACAGACTTCTTGGTTACTTCTATCTCCCACCCTTAGCAGAGCGGAGAGTCAGGTTTGTGTGTGTGGGTGTGTGTGTGTGTTTGGCTGGGGCCGGGGTTTCTTTTGTTGTTAAATTTCTCAGGCTTTGCTGAAATTGTCTGTGGAATTGTCTGTTCCCCGCACTAAGTCTTGAGTTCCAAAACGACAGATTGTTTTTTATGTCTGCATTTTCAGTGTGGTGAGAGTGTAGCACATGGTAGCTCCTGAAGCATGTTATTAGAGAAACACAAATCATTTTCAGAATCTTATTAAAGAACAATGAAAAATATCCTGAAATCTAACGGATACTAGTTATAGTGTTTTGCTATTTACTTCAAATGATCAACTGTTCTTACATTAAATAAACCATTCAATTGCTTGGAAAGAAACAGCCTTCATTTGATTTATATCAGTAGTGTCATATCAATAAGTTAACTCCCTTCAGTTTCAGATTGAGCTGAGAGAATTCTAGGTAATTATGTTTTGAGAACATGAGTAGCTAAAACTACAACTAATAAAGTATTGGAGAGGCAAGATGATACTTTGGCCTCAGTCTCTTCTTTGAAAATTGTTTATTTTAGTCTATTTCTATCATCTTACATTAATAGCTATAGTTCAAAAGGAATTATTACTTTAATATACTAGAATTATCTTTTTGTCCTAGGCAGTCATGCAATGCATGCTTTAAAAGTGTAGTCCCTTGATAAATTTATTTCATGCCAATTTCTCTCTGGATGAAAAAATAAATGTTTTAACCTATGAAATCATGTTTCAGATCCTGCTGGGTTGGTACATTATAGATGCCGCTCACTTCTACATTTAAATTAAGAAAGGAAAACAGCTGTAAATTTTATGACCTAGATAAAAATCATATTCCTTTACAATTCCTTATCCTTATAGCTTGATAACTTTTTAGGTCCTGAAATTGATTTTTTTTTTTAATCTAATTTCCTCCTTACAATTTATGCATTTCTCTCCCTCTCTGTTCTTCAATTGGCTTCAGCAGAGAAAACAGTTGCCAGTGTAGTGCTTATGGTTTGATGCTCTTGTATTAATTTAAATGTAAAATATTGCAAAATTAGGCCGGGTGCGGTGGCTCATGCCTGCAATCCCAGCACTTTGGGAGGCCAAGGCAGGTGGATCACTTCATGCCAGTAGTTCGAGACTAGCCTGGCCAACATGGTGAAACTCCGTCTCCACTAAAACTACAAAAATTGGGTGGGCATGGTGGCACATGCCTGTAGTCCCACCTACTCTGGAGGCTGAGGCGGGAGAATCACTTGAACCCAAAAGGCAAAGGCCTTAGTGAGCTGAGATTGTGCCACTGCACTCCAGCCTGGGCAACAGAGCAGGACTCTGTCCCCAAAAATAATAAAATAAAATAATAAAATGTTGCAAAATTAAAACACTGCCAGTAAAATCTCCATTTTTTAAAAAGAAAAATTGTTAGCATGAGATCTTTTCCATTGCATCCCATGCCTGCCTACAAAATTAACAAAGTACAAGGTGTATACTTTCCTCTTTCTCCCAAGTCTCTATTATGACAATGATAACTTTTTTCAAGAAAAGAGCATAGTTTGATTCCTGCATGTTTATTTCTAAGTCTCTTGTCCTCACAAAGAAATGTGTTTGTGATTATGAAATGTCCTTCTTTACCTAAGTTTTGGCATGTTTTTAAATGAAAAGTTTTCAAATAAGAGTAAGCTGAACTGTTGAAATGAGAGTAAGCTGAAACATTTAAATGTTTTCAAATGAGAGTAAGGAAGCTAGACTCAGAAAGGAGAAGAAATAATTTGTCATTCATCACTCATTTACTCATTCATACACTCATCCAGAGGAAGCATGGTGTCACATAGAAGAATCTGAGTCTCAATATCACCTCAAGGAACTTACAAACTAGAAGGAAGAAGAAGTTATAATTGTATTACAGGCAGGATGGGAATCACACAGGAATGGTATTTCACTATGCATAGATACTGCTCTATGGGTGGTTAAAACACTAGAATACTTCCATGTCGATTAGTTATAGCTACTGTTCTGGCCTCCCAAGCACCACTGTTGCCCCTCAGGTCCCTGACTAGAGACCTCTACCCCCATTCCTACCACCTCTCCCATGGGCCAGCAACTGAAAGTAGAAGGCTTGTGTTGGCTAGGAGCTCCCGCCCGACTGCTCCTCTGCTTGCTTGGCTAATGCCTGGGCAGTTGTGGTTTGGAAATATTTGACTTATCACTCATGGATAAATTATACAAAGAGAGCAGATTCAGTGGGAAACAGCCTCCAACTGGATTTCAACTATTTGCAAAGTTAGAATTGTAAAAAGCAGAGTAAGAGGAATTGAGATTCCATTTTAGAGCCTAGGTTTGCAGAATATCTTCAGAAAATTCTGATTCTTCTTATAATACAAAGACCAAGGTTGTAAGCAGGGCTGGCTGCTAACACATGTGTGCATTTATAGATCAGGTGGAGCTCTCAAAAAACACAGGCATGGAAGTTGCTTTGTTTGCCACCCATGATTTTCAGCTTGTATTGTCAAATTTGCATTTGAAGGCGCTATTAAACCACGGCATCAAAATAATGATGACAGTTGCTGCAAAATATAAGAAATCAAAAGAAAAAAGGGGGAAAAACTTTGGAAGAGAAGAATGGCTCCAAATGCAGTAATTATGCAGAGCTGTGACGAGGCTCATTCCCATATAATATATACTTTGGGCAAGCGAGGAAGTGCTGTACAAACAAATCTGAGAGCAACCTGCAATTCCCATCAGCCACACACCGTGCAGGGGCTGCTCTTGCGGTCTAGACAAGAGTGACTCAGAAAAATAAGTAATTTGTAGTGGAGCACAGGCACTAAGGGAAATTTGTCAAAATCAGTGTGGAAGTCATAACAAAAGGAAGATAAATTTGGTTTCTTTGCCTTTGTTAAACCAATGACTAAACTGAGAGGTGGGCCTCTAACTGTTCAGCATTTCCTATTTGTTTATTCTGGCTGGAAAAAACTTGAATTCTTACAGATTTTGATGAAATCTGATACACTGGTTTAAAATAAATATTTGTTAACCAAAGTAAATACATTTACATAGTTTTTTCTTTTTTCCTTATTTTTACAGTACGAAACATTACTAAAAGTAAACTAATCCTTTTCGTTCTTCATTTCTACCTCCCAGAGGCAATCCATTGCAACTCTTAATGACTTCTTATTTTAAAGTGTACATTCTCTCTGCATTTCTAACTAGCATCTTAATATTACTATTGCTTATTTAACCAATTTTAAACATAATCTCTTTATTTTCTGTTACTAAGCTCTCTAATTTACCCCCTAAAATCCTTGAGAAACAAATCCCCCAAACTTCCCCATATCCCATCCCTTCATATGTCACAATCTTTGGTTAAATCTATAGTCAGTCTTTATATTTTTGTCACTAAATATTACTACTAAGTTGACTTGTGTTCTAAGAGTACAGTGTTTTGTTTTTTTTTTTTTTTTTTGAGTTAATTATTGCTTTTTCTCCTGTTATGAGTAGGTCCATGTATGTATTATTTTCCCCTTTCCAAATAGTTCAAAAAACTCTAATGCCTATCACTAATATTTTCCAAATATTTCATCACATCAGCTATCTGACTGCTCTAACCCTTCTTGAGTGGAAACTCTTTTTTGGTTTGTTGTCTTGTTTTGCTAAACATGAATTCTCAATGTACTTCCTAATTAACAGTATATAGGATATACATTTCTTGAGCCACATATATGGAAAAATATTTTTTTGGGGGTACTTGAGTTTTGATAAGTCTAGCAGAAAATTTCATATTAAAATTACTTCCTTCTGAATTCCCAGGGCACTACTCCATTCTTTTCATGCTTCCAGTGTTGCTGTTGACGAGTTTGATGTCTTTTAATTTTTGAATTTTGTATGTGATTTATTTTTCTTCTCTGAAAGCTGTTAGGACTTTTTCTTTACTCCCGGTGTTCTGCAATTTCATTGAGATGGTGTGCCCTGTGGGTGGGGCCCTTTCTCTCTCTCCCACCTCCATTTATTGTGCCAAGCATTGGTGGCACCTTTAAATTTGGAGACGCGTGCTTTTCAAGTTTGCCGCATTTTTACATATTACATCTTTAATACATTTCACCATCTGGCTTTTCTGTTGTCCTTTGTGGGATGAGCTTCCTTAGAGAATAAATTCAAGGTTTATTATATGTGTATAGATAGCTGCAGTAGAGAGTGTGATATCGCAAAGGAGAAAAACACATGGAAAATGAAGATTTTGTGTGAAAAATCTGTGTCCCAACCCTTAGTTCAATTCTGAAATTATGACACTGCAGAGTTTAAAAGCAAAAGAATGAAATTCCAAGGCATGGAATTTCAGGGTGTGGCCGTAAGTTTTCTCAAACATAGAAGGTTTTCACTGTTGGTGCTTATTCCCTGGGGCTATCACTGACCTAAATCTACAGTCAACCTTCTAATACAACCCCAGGAGAAAAGGCAGCTTCATCTTCAGCACCTTATTTAGAAGTCTCACACATGTGCCCCTTAACAGTGAAGGAGCTTTCAAGCTAGGGGTCCACATCTCCCCACCTTGAGGTTTAAACCTATCTTCTTTTGAAATATCCTGAGTATCATCAACATAAGGGACAGATTTCCTGGGAGCTCATCATATTCCATCCTCCCCTGGCAGTTCAGTTGCCCTTCAGTCAGACCAGCTCAAGACAAAACCCTGAGCAAACTAGCAGTGCCCTAGGTCTTTGCTTGATGATCCAATTCCATGGCAGGGCCCAGTTCTAAAACTATTTGTTCCAAGTTTGAAATACATGGCTACAGTATCATTTGTGCTTTCTTTCTGGCAAAGGGAAGGAGAGCAGGGGCCAGAAGCCAGTTGCTAATACAACAAAATTAGTTTCCCTCCGTTCCCCAAAATGGGAAAAGCCTTGGTGCTGGGTGTTTGGTCTAACACAGCCAAAGGCCTCGCCCTGAGGGAGAGGGAGTCCCAGGAAGAAACTAGCCGATGTTTGCATCCCACCTCCTATTCAGTGGAAAGTTGTTATCTGACTCTTCTAATCTCTGCAGAGTCCTTCAGGCCAGCTGGGCAGCTGCATTCCAAGGGAGAGGTGTCTCTTTGAAGTTGGAGCCTGTAGACGTCTTGCCCTACATGGGGCTGCAGCGCAGAGCTAAAGCTTTGCAGAATGCTCCCAATAATCAGGATTCAAGAGAGGTTTTCTAGTGCAAGATGACCCATAGCCATACTTTTCTAGTCATCAAACGAGCTGGTTGCAAGGTTGTTGCCAGCCCTCGTACAATCTGGATGATGTACTCTCCATTCCCAAGGCACTTCGTACATAGATAAAACAGATTTAAAAAATCTTACCATATTTGTTTTGTTCTTTCTTTTTTGATAAGTAACATTTAGAGTTTTTAAAAACATAGAATAGGTATTCATTAAGGAAAAAAGAATACAAATTAAGCAGAGAAAGAGATGAGGTGGGGGGCTCATATCACACAGAGAAACCATTGTTAACATTTAGAGATATTTTTCCATTTTTGTTCCTCTGCTTATTAAAGTTTTTTTGTGGTAAAATATAAAATTTACTATTTTAACCATGTTTAAGTATAAGATTCAGTGGCATTAAGTACATTCACAATCTTGTATAACCATCACAACTATCTATTCTAGAGTTTTCATTATCTCAACCAGAAATTCTGTAACTATTAAGCAATAACTCCCTATTCCCCACTCCCTCCAGCCCCTGGTAACCTCTATTCTAATTTCTGTCTGTCGATTTGCCTACTCGAAATAGCTCATATTAGTAGAACCATACAATATTGGCCCTTTTGTTTCTGGCTTATTTCACTTAGCATAATATTTTCAAAGTTTATTGACAGGGTAGCATGTGTCATAACTTAATTACTTTTTCTCCTTGAATAATATTTTATTGTATGTCTTTACTTTGTTTGTTCATCACCTGGTCAACACTTGTTTCTACCTTTTGGCCCCTACCTAGTGACTCATGCCACTATGAACACTGATCTTCAAGTATCTGTTTGAGTTCCTGTTTTAAATTCTTTTGAGTATATACTTAGAAATGGAGTTATTGGGCCATATAGTAATTCTATGTTTAAGTTTTTGAGAAACCATCAAACTGTTTTCCACAGTAGTCACACCATTTTACATTCCCAGCTGCAATAGGGTTTTGATTTCTCCATATTGTTGCCAACACTTGCTATTTTCTGATTTTTTTTTATTTAATTTTTAGTAATAGCCATCCTAGTGTGTGTTAAGTAGTATCTCATTGTGGTTTTTATTTGCATTTCCCTAATTACTAATGACGTTGAGCACCTTTTCACATGCTTATCTCCTCTGTATGTTTCCTTTGGATAAATATCTTTTCAACTTCTTTGCCCAAATTTTTGACTTTTTTTAAACTACTTTCCTTGCAATTCAACTTTGGGTGAAAACGCACCACTACCCAAATCAGTTTTGAATACCACATCTGATTTTAACGCTATTCTTTTTAAAATTTTTATTTAATTTTACTTTTATTTCAATAGGCTTTTGGGGAACAGGTGGTGTTTGGTTACACGAATAAGTTATTTAGTGGTGATTTCTGAGATTTTGGTGCACCTATCACCCAAGTAGTGTACACCATACCTAATGTGTAGTCTTTTATCCCTCCCCCCACCCTTTCCCTGGAGTACCCAGAGTCCAATGTATCATTCTTATGCCTTTGTGTCCTCATAGCTTAGCTCCACTTATGAGTGAGAAGGTATGATGTTTGGTTTTCCATTCCTGAGTTACTTCACTTAGAATAAGGGTCTCCAATTCCATCCACGTTGCTGCAAATCTCATTATTTAGTTCCTTTTTATGGCTGAGTAGTATTCCATGGTGTATATATTTATATAACACATTTTCTTTATCCACATACACTTGATTGATTGATGGGCATTTGGGCTGGTTCCACAGTTTCGCAATTGTGAATTGTGCTGCTATAAACATCTTTGCCCATTTAAAAATTGGATTGTTTCTCTTTTGTTTCTAGTCACTTTTATACATAGTTTAAAAAAAATTCTATAGATGAGATCATACAGCATGGAATGTTTTTATGTTTCCACATAACCATTGAGATTAATCATATGTGTTTTTATCTTTCATCAGATTGAGCCCCTGAAGGTCAGTGATCAAGATTATGTCTCTGCTTCGTTTTATGTATTCTCAACGTGCATCTCATATTTTAGTAAAGGGGAAATTGAAACTTTACAGTTTCATAAATGCGTAATGCTCTTTCTTGCTTCTGGGTCTTTGCATATTCCCTTTGGCTGCCACTGTCTTTCCAATTTCCTTCATCTGCCTCATCTCCTTCTTACCGCCCAAATCCCAGCCTTCCCTGACTTTTAGAACAGAGTTGATAACTTGCTGTTTTGTTCCACCACTTATCATAGTGTCTTGAAATACTTTATTTACTTGTCCATCTTCCCTCCTGGGTTGTGAGGTCCTTGACTGCAGAGTGCATGCCTTATTGGTCTTTGTATTCTCAGTGCCTGCCAGGGATTCTGGAACACAGCAGATATTTAATAAATGTGTGTTGAGTGAAGGAAATGTGGAAATTTATTTTTTTAAATACAGGATTTGTCTATACACATAAATAAGGCCCAGGGCTTTCACATGGTCTATTTTGTTTAATCTCTGTAACAGCCTTGTGAAGGAGGTGGAATTGAGCCCACTTTATAGATGCAGAGGCTCAGGGAGGCTACGACTTGCTCCAGGTCACATGCTGCTAGGTGTCGTCCTGCAACAAGCCACTTTTATTCTGGACATCACACTTTGCTGCTGACTGCAACTGCCAGGCCTGCCGATTGGCATGATTCATCCTTTAAGCCAACTGCATGACTCCTGAACAATAAGATTTGGTAGGAATAAAGTGTTAATTCAGAAGCTCAAATATAAAATGAAAGGTTTTGTACCAAAATGGGACAGGGTGAACTCATCTTTGGAAAAGCAAATTTCTGAAATAAGCAAATAGAGAAGATTTAGCCAGAAAAGAAAATTTAATTTTAAAACAAAATTTTTTAAAGACAGGGTCTCTTTCTGTTACCCAGAGTGGAGTGCAGTGGCTTGATCACAGCTCACTGCAGCCTGGACCTCCTGGGGTCTCCATGTCTTCTTAAGAGAATAATGTAATCAAGTTTTGTATGTGTGTGTGCGTTTGTTTAACCTCAAGTAACGTGATGAGCTACAGATACAGTAATGACAATGCACAATATATTCTGTATTTTCAGCATGTATAATTGATAGAATGTGCTCTTTTGAGTTTATCTATTATTTTCAGGATGTCTAAATAAGGGAATGTCTAAATAAAGGAAGATTTGCAGTTTTTACCCCATCTTTTGTGAATTTTATAGAGACAATGTTTCTTAAAGAGCAGGCCCTGTCCATTCTCCACCAATTGTGTGTTTTATGATTTTGTTTTTTTAATTTTACGCATAAAAAACTTTAAAACATAATCAGGTGCTGCTTTGATATCTTTAATATTTGAGATTTTATGGCCATGCTATAAGGTCATTTTGTGATTTGTTATTTCTGATATTGTTTGATTGCCCTTGTTTTACACATAGAAAATGCCTGTTAATAGCTATGTGTCTGCGTGTATTGTTGGCTTTTCCTAAATTCTGGGTTTAAATAAACAGGTATGCCTTTGAGTTCTTATCTATCTTTTACTTTCAATTTTTGTACTTTTTTCCATTTCTAGATTGTTTGTGTAATTCTTTCTTACAGATTCCAGGTCTTTGATGAAATTCTACATCTTGTTTTGCATTTTCTTGAACCTAATAATCATAGTTATTTTGAAGTATGTGTCTAAAAAATCCAATATCGGCATCACTTGTGTGTCAGCTTCCATTTTCATTTTTCTTCTTCTCTTGGTCCTAGTTCTTGGCATGCATGGTAACTTTAGATGAATGTTGGACACTGTGCATGAAGTATTGTAGAAGCTGTGGATGATGTTAACTATTTTCCCAAATATCCTATATTCTGTCAGGCAGGAGCAAACCTCCACCATTCAATCACTCACAGCTTGTTTCAAGCTTTGTAAGTTGTTTCTTCTTCTGTTCACCTACATTTCTTGAGTGTAGGTCTCTAGTGTTAAGTCCCTGAGTGCTTAGAGGGCTTCTCCTCTTTGGTGAGCCTTGAACTCCAAATATGATCTCACAGCTCTACAAGACTGCTAAAAACTCCACTCCTCAGTTACTCTGGCTTCTTAGCCTCTTGCTCTTCAAAACCTAAGAATTAGCAAATATCCTGAGATGAAAACTTGGTTAAAATGATGGGTTCACTTTTCTGCATTAATTTATTTCTTAGGGTCTTGACTCCCGAAGTTCTGACTGCTTTAGTAAGACCAACCCTTTTCTCCAGCCAAATGAGGTTATGGAAAGTTCTCTGGATTTTATCTACCTTTCAGCAGCTGCCTTCTGTCCAAAACCATGTAAAAGTCAGCAAACACTTTTACAAGCATAGCAAAGTACACAATATTGACATTGCCTCAATAAATTTCTCATCTCTTCAGGATCTTGGCCTCCAAGTCCTGGCAGCCTCAGAAGTCCTCCAATAGATTTTAAAAATAATTTGACTCAGCCTATCAGGTTCTTCAGATGAATATTTTTCTTCATCATAGGCTCAACCTGGCTAGGCCATCTCACTAGGCGATGAACTCCCAGATAAGCAACATAGCAAAACTTAGTGGGAAGAATATGCCAGATAGACTTAGGTGCAAATCCTGGCTTAACCAGTTTATAGCTCTTGGGCAATTATTTTACATCTTTGATTCTTCATTTGTGTATCTGTAAAATTGGAATTATAATAGTACTTCCCTCATAGGGTGAGGATTAAATGAGGTACTTTGCTGAGAATAGTGTCTGGCAGACAGCCAGTGCCAAGTAAATGTTGTTTTCCTGTACTTTCTCTTCCTAGGGCCATTCCTGTGGATAAAATATTTGCCTCACCATGCAGTTTGAGATAAAATATTTAAATAAATCTTTTAAGAATAACTTAGAAGATTCTTTGTTCCCATAGTGGCGCTGAGAAGCCCATGGTCTGTAATTTCACTAATAATTACAAAAATGCCAGTCTTTGCAGGGACATGGATGAAGCTGAAAACCATCATTCTCAGCAAACTAACACAGGAACAGAAAACCAAACAGCACATGTTCTCATGCATAAGTGGGAGTTGAACAATGAGAACACATGGACACAGGGAGTGGAACATCACATACCGGGGCCTGTCAGCCGGTGGGGGACAAAGGGAGGAGAGCATTACAACAAATACCTAATGCATGTGGGGTTTAAAACCTGGATGATGGGTTGATAGGTGCAGCGAACCACCATGGCACATGTATAGCTATGTAACAGACCTGCACATTCTGCACATGTATCCCAGAACTTAAAAGCCACAGTCAAATGGCAGCTGACTGGCAGTATAATACTGTCTTGTCTAGGACACTTGCCAGTCCCAATGCATGTACAAAAGGGAGGGCAGGAATACAATCTAGGAGACCAGCTCCTTCAGGGACCACATCAGGGGACAACAAAACGCACAACAGCCTGTAGAATACTCCCATGAGAAGGATGCTTCTTACAACTGAATGGTCTTGTTAGTTTGGCCTGAATGTGAAAAAGCAAACTACTATCTATACCAGGCAGACTGTTATGTTTGCTAAGCTTTGTTTGATGAATAAATTTTTTAACCTCTTGAATTTACTATCACGTTGTATGATATAATGTGTCATTCAATGCCCCAGACGACCCTTGGTGGACCACTGATAGAGAGCCACTAGTATAGAAACTAGTGACATCATGTCTGATTAGATCCTTCAGGAAACATGGGCAGGAAAAACAGACTCCAGGTACCATCTGAGACAGTGGCTGAAAGTGACATAGCCCCTGAGGTGAAGGAAGGAAGATTCAACAAGCCCTCATTCCCAAAGTAAATACCTTGCTTCCTTTTATTTTGTTCTTTGGTTAAGGTTTAAAAAAAAAAAAAAAAAAACACGAGCTGGACTCTAGAGTGGGGAGCTCTTTAGTCTTAGTTTTAGAAGGTGCCACAAGTTTAGTATAGAGCAACTACCATCGTTGTTCATGTCAAATCCTCCTGAGGGGAAAGCTACCGTTGACCCAGTAGTGGCTTAACAGCCTCTTTTTCCTATTCCACCAGACAGACCTGCATTTGCTAGCTGGGTTCTTCTCTGTCCTCTACATGTAGAGAAAAGCACAGTTGATGTGTGTATTAACTTGCTGAGATGTAGGGAGGGTAACACAGAAGGGAGGGAAGCTGTGAAGCTTGAGAGTGAAGGATGAGTTTATTCTAGAGGCAGGTGGGTGGGGATAAGTTGGGAGTTAAGAAGAAAGGCTTTGGAGAAGCTGTGGATTGGAACAGTGGTGTGCAGATAAACCAGCTTTCTGGAAACAAAAAGCCCATCTGTAGCATTTGCCCAGCTCCATGGTGTAAGAATTCCCACTACAGCTGATTGCAAACTACCAACATGAAGCAAACTCACTAGAAAAATTCAGTGCAACGTTAGGTAGGAGGGAAATAAAGAGAAAAAAGAGATTTAGTATTGTAATCACTTTAATGTGCTTTGAGAAAGAGGACTGAACAATCCTGTTACTTTGGGCTCTTGAACTATGTACTTGAAATGTAATGCTTTGAACTGGTCCCCATAAGTTTCCTGGTTAACAAGAGTGACTCAGACAAAAAGAGAGAAAGAAGACTTAAGTAGCTGAACACTTATTATGTGTTGGCTGTTTCACAAGCTTTATGCCATTTACGCCTCCCAAAACCCCTAGGAGGCAGGTGTGATTGGGCTTATTTTACAGATGAGGAAATGTGGGTTCAGAGATTCAAATGAGGCCATAGGGTTAGGAAGTGGGAGATTTAGGAGGTGGACCTGGTTTCTCTAGCTCCAAGGGCCAAGGTTCTATCAGTACACTGCGCTGCACAGACTCCTGGTTCCACAGGCCCAAGGCAAAGGACATTGAGTTGTCTTAAGTTTCTTGTTTGCTGCGTCTTCTCAAAGGACCCCTGTTCCCATGTTCTTGCTTTCTCTAACTGCCTCTTCCTTTCCTGTAGTGGCTCCTTTTATTCCAAAATCCAATATATAATGCTGGTTCAAGTGCCTTACAGACTTTCAGTGTGAGGGTTTTAGAGGGTATAAACCTTGTATACAAGGGAAGCTACAAGTTTAGGCTCAGGCTATCCAGGGAGCTTTGCCAAAGCCAAAAATCCCAAACAAGTCCCTCAGGTGCTGAGACTCACAACCTTTTTTGGAAGGCTCTTCTAGTTCTTCCTTGGGGCCCTGGATCTCTGGGTCGTGGTGGTTCTTATTAGCTTAGCTCATGATTGCTTCCTTGGTCCAAATTGAGCTATTTGTAGCTGTCCTTTCCATCTCTAGCCAAGTAGATGCCTTGGGGGTGGAAGGCACATATCTCCATGGCTTTAGGTGTCACTTGTTAAGTGGGTGAGTCAATCCATGAATTTTGGGTAAAACACACATCTCTAGATTCAGTTATTATTCTGTCTTCTAGCTTCTTGTTCTCTGCATGGTTTCTTCCTAATTACCCTGCAATTCTCCACCTCTAGCATTTGTCTGTCCTGGATACAGGTCACCTCCATGCTGAGAGAATATTATACCTTTGCCAGTTAAAGGCAATCACTGAGTTGTCCAGAAACAGCCTGATAGGCTTTAATGTAAAAATGTTAGAAGTACCTGGATAAGTACTTGGAAAGCTGGAGAGTATAGGTCTATTAAAGCATGGTCTTGGTGTCACAGGTTACTTTGGTTCCATTTAACAGGGAATTTATTTTCAAATCTCATGTTCTTGATCTGGAATATGGAACTATTAATGGAACATACTTTAGAGGGTTGCTGTGAGGATTGAATGTGATAATGCATATCTAATGCTTAGCACAATTCCTGGGCCAATAAATAGTAACCATTATGTATTTTTTTCTTAGAATGTAGCACTATACATAATATTTCACAAGATGTCTTTGGCATATGAAATAGTAACAATTTGTGCTTTGATTGACTAGTTACACATTAACTTGGAAACATCAGATTTCTGCCTCATAGGAGAATCTTGTCCCTCCTATAATCAAGAGGCTTAGACTCAGGTTGAAGGCAGTGGGAGTAGGGAATGCCTTTTATCATGGACCTAGCATTCCCAAGTTGTCTACTTTTGTGAGAGAGAGAACGTGGGGTATGGGCAAAATAGAGATTCCTTTTAAATCAAGGCAGAGCTTAAATGTGATCCTAGTAGGGTTTTGTGGGGTACACTACATTCTCTCTGCAGGATTCTTTTACCCAAAATCGTCCAAATTTTATACAAGTACCCTACAGTCCCCATCTGAACATTTACTTTTCCCACTAAAGGTAATGTAGGAAGCAGTTTCCATGTAAAGTGGAAAATTGTTTGTTTGTTTATTTAGAGATGGAGTCTTACTCTGTTACCTATGTTGGAGTACAGTGGCAAGGTCTCAGCTGACTGCAACCTCTGCCTCCCAGGTTCAAGCAATTCTCTTGCCTCAGCCTCCCTGGTAGCTGGGATTACAGGCATGTGCCACCATGCTCGGCTAATTTTTGTGTTTTTAGTAGCGATGGGGTTTCACCATGTTGGCCAGGCTGGTCTTGAACTCCTAACCTCGGGTGATCCACCCACCTCAGCCTCCCAAGGAAAACTGTTTATTACTTTTCTTGTTACTCAAACAACATTATAACAACTTTAAATACACAAGAGGCATACTTCTCAAGTTTCCCATTCCTATGAAAATTTTCTCCCCACTTTAAAATATTTCCTTTCAGGTCTTGTCTATATGCATTTATTATTTTTTCCACAATTATATCCATAGTATAAATAAAATTTTGCAGTTTACTTTTTAAAACACTTATACCCACTTCATGAGCATTTTCAAGTCTATTATGGCTTCAAAGTCTATTTCTGTTGCCTGAGGATCATTCATTTAAGAGAATTAACTATGGTTCAATCAATGTTTTTCTAAAAGAAGGTATTCAGTCTGTTGACAATCCTACAGATGACAATACAACAAACATTTTTGAATATATGTTATATATTTGTGTATGCACACCTATCTATGTACATGTTTCCTCCATGTAAATTATTTGTAAAAAATCATTGTAATTTGGATTATTAAGGGGAACATTTGTATAGAGGCCAATATTCTTGAGCATTCACTTGTAAGGATTAATGAAATTGCAAAGGTCCTTAAGATCTTGAGATAAAAAGAACTCTAGTGATACTATAAACCTAGTTTATTACTCCATGAAATAAAGCTATGCTCAGCTTCCAGGAAAATTCATCAGAAACAAATAGCATTTCTTTTTGGATCATGTATCTCTTATGCCTACAGATGCTATTTGTTTATATAATTATCTTAGTTGAAATTGGCAGAGCCCTTTAACCCAGAGTGTAACTATTCCTGGCAGTCAGATGTGTTGACATTGCCATCTTGGACTTGCACCTCACATGTCCCCATTCGTTTCTGGTCAGCTGTGCCCCTGCCTGTGTATTCTGGTGGCACCTTGCCTGTTTAGGAAACATGATGTCAGCTTGCTAGGTCCAAGCCTGAAGCAAAGTAGGTTCTGGGAAGGCTGACTGAGAACAGATGCTTTGGGATCATCTTGTGGATCTCTGGAACTATTTACTCCTTCACGTCTATGATAAAAAGGGATGTTGCTGTGTTGAAGGGAAAGGGTTAGAGGTTCTGCCAGGGGCCTTGCAGCTTGGAAACAGATGCCTTATTAAAACACACATGCAGGGCTGGGCATGGTGGCTCATGCGTGTAATCCCAGCACTTTGGGAGGCTGAGGCAGGCGGATCACCTAAGGTCAGGAGTTTGAGATCAGCCTGGCCAACACGGTGAAACCCCGTCTCCACTAAAAATACAAAAATTAGCCAGGCATGATGATGGGAGCCTGTAATCCCAGCTACGAGGGAGGCTGAGGCAGGAGAGTAACTTGAAGCCAGGAGGTGGAGATTGCAGTGAGCTGAGATCATGCCATTGTACTCCAACCTGGGTGACAAAACTACGTCTCAAAACAAAACAAAAAACCACACACATATGCACACCCATTCTACTTCAGCTGCCTTTAAAAAAAGAAGCATATGTAGATGTTAATGTTATTAGAAGATGAAAGGATTAGCAGCCTCGTTGAGGAACACAATGGTTTCACTCCAAGTTGGATTTACTGTGGGCACTGGAGATGCAAATGAATACTGTGAGATAGAGAGTTGGAGATATTTGAGTTACATTAGAATTGCAGAGATTAAAAACTGTTAGTGGCTATGAAGAACTTTTCTGCCCTTCAGAAGCCCTGAGTTTCTTCAGCTAAGTACTCAGAAAAAAAAGCAGTCTTTAATGTTAGCTTGAAATTGTAGAATTTCCTTCCATTATGGTACTTATAGTACACTTGGCATATACAGAGTTGGTGCTTCTTTGAAACATGTACAACTCTTGCAGATTCCTGTCCATTCATCACCTTACTATTCTTCCCAGCTTTCTGCATCCCAGGAACCTGCAGGCTTTTAGGTGAAGACGGGAGCACATCTGACAGGGATATGATTCTACATCAACAGTGTTTCTCATCACATAGCCTGCCACTGATTTCCTTCCCATCATAGTGAGTAATAGATGACTCAGTCGGGATGTCAGAAAGGTGTTGCACATTTGCTTACTTATAAAAGGCATGTTGAAATATGATATTACCAGAAAATACAAACTTAGAGCTATAATCTGATTGTCAGGCTAATTCCATGATTAGGTAGTTTAAGGGATGCCATGATAAGAATAATTAAAACAATTAAAAAAAAAAAAAAACCACAAAGTCTGAAGCTACATTCAAGGAAAAGAAAAGGCTTTGCTCATGATGCTCCATGGTTCTGTTAGTTTCCTGATGTGGTCAACTGATCTCTACACCCAACAAGCCAAACACAGCCACCACACACCCATGGTCACACAGAATGTGCCCAGCACTGCACCAGGTGTGAGGACATAGCTGAGTGGGACCCAGGCCACAGCATCTGGTCTGCCTCCAATGGTGCCTTCTTACAATGTTCTGCAAAGTGCATTATTTCCCAAGAATTACAGGGTCAGTTCACTTGAAGAGTCTGGGCATGAAAAGAAAGAAGGGACATGGTTGCTATGTTACTTTACTAGACTTCTTTCCAGTCACCACAAAACTTGGATGAATGCCATTGTCTATTTCTTTCTCCAGTTGAAATTGGGCTTTATATATGTCATAGCTTCCAGATGAATTAACTCTTCAAAGGAACATGCGGTTCCACAGAAGTGTGCATGGCCTATCATGTAGTTCTTAACGCCATTTTTCTTATCCTCTCTCTTACCCGTTTTCCATTTTGGACCAAAACACAAGCTCTAATAAATATGCAACACTCAGTGGCATCAGAGATACATTTTAGTATTATAAAATTAATAGGGCCTTGTCACAATTTTTTATAGGACCTTCACATGAAGTGTTATGCTTCAAAATTAAATGAATCTCATATTCTGCAAGGCAGGGGGCAAGCACAGAGGGTAAGAACTCTGGGACAGTGACAGAGGCACTGGTCTATCTTCAGCTGATTCTGTGTTTCTATGGTGAATGACCTTAGAATGGGATGGGTCCTAGACTGAGTCAGTATACCTATCCATAAAATGAGATAAACGTATTTTTCACTCACCTAGATACACTGTTGTTATGAAGGTAAATTTGATTTTATTGATGCTTTTACTACTTGGCAAAGAATTGCTTTATATACCATGGACTTAATGTTTTAGCATTCCCCCTTTCTAAGATT
The DNA here is from genome assembly GCF_001698545.2 of Rhinopithecus bieti. NCBI lineage: Eukaryota > Metazoa > Chordata > Mammalia > Primates > Cercopithecidae > Rhinopithecus > Rhinopithecus bieti. The sequence goes on from NW_016803114.1 coordinate 2,020,619, forward strand.
CTGTTTTGAAAATGATAAGGCAAATACCAAGCACTAGAAACCTCTAATATATGATGTTACACGAAGCACTGCCATTTGTTTTCTTTTTCTAGGCCAAATAAAACTAGAAAGCAAACCACAACAGTTCACTCATGCTGCAAACTTTTGGATTGCAGCCTAGATTAAAAACAATAACAACAAACAAAAAGGGTACAGTTTCCCCAGCTACAGAAATTTGTTTTATGGACTCCAATAAATTCTTGGCAAATAAATAGAAACAATCTGCAGCCTTTGTTTGGCAGAGGCCAAAGGTTATCCATTTACAGGGATGTTAAGACAGTTTTCCTCAAAAGAGATGGGTGCTGAGGTTTGAAAGGATTCTGGCTGGCAGTAGGAAAAAGCATGTAAGCCCACTGATGTTGGTGGCTCAGTGGGGTTTCTCTTTCAGTGTCTGCTAATCCCTCTGTTTTCATAAGCAAGGGGGAACCAATGGCAATGGCTCCAGTTGCACTCCAGAGGTACAGGCTGTCAGGCATGCACGTCTGCAGCTGAAAGCACAGGGTTGGTGAGAAGCAATGGTTGGTGACACTGAAGATTTCTCTTTATTTCCAGGCATTACCAGAGAGGTTTATGAACCAGGCTGTTGAAATGCTTCAGTCAGTTGCTCTTCATGGATGTTATCTTTTTTTCTTTTCCATTAAAAAAGAGGAGAAAAGAAATATATTCACTTGTTAAAATTCAAAGATAAATGCTGACGGAAACTTTATTTTTTGTATTTTCTTCTTTTTTAATTGAAGGACTTTCCATGGTTGACCTGGTACAAATTTATAGCCCAGGCTACCAGTCCCGAAGTAAATCTACATACATATTTTATTGGAAGTCACCTTTAAAACTGCTGAAATGGCACTGTTTACCCTGCCAAGGAATGCTGCTAAGGGAAAGAGAGGAGGAGTACTGAGGTGACATGATGTGATTTATTTGGCCAATCAGGGGAAAAACAGCCTAGGCCCTGTGGCTTCTGGGATGCAATCAATAGCCTACCAGGAGCAGGCTCCCACACTCCCATCCAAAGCAGGACTCATGAAACAAGGGTTGCAGGTCAAAGACTTATGGCCAGCACTCAGAGGGTTGGAGGACTTGCTGCCAGGGCCACAGTTTCCCCAAATCTATATGGAAAGCAATGTTTCTGCCCCAGTGCTAACAAATAAGCAAGAACTGTGCACTGACAGTCTTAAGTTTTTTTTTTTGTTTTGCATCTAAGAAGATGAAAAGTTGGTAGAACTACTTCAAGAAAACAATGCAACATACTTAATAGTCTCTTCATCATAGTTGAACACTTTGAGCAATTTTTCTTAGATTTTCAGGGTTTCCAAGGAGCTTAATCACCCAGATCAGTTTCATAAACATACATGTATACACATGTATGTTTTTTAAGCAGTTCAGCATATGAAATAGACTCACTTTTTATCTGTGTGCTCATGGTTGTTCATGCCTACGAAGGCTTTTAAATGAAGAGTTCTGTAACTAAGCCAAAAATACCTACCCCGCTTCTTTAAGGCCTTTCTGTAGAATTAGAAGTTAGAATTTGATATCATGGAACTGAAGGGTAAAAATTTAAAAACCTGGGAAATAATATTTTCCTTCTCCATATAGAACATCTCCAGTGCTTTGAGATCAGGTAGGCCTCTGTTGGTCAAGTCACTTAACCACTCTGAGTCTGTTTCCCCATATTTAAGATGGAAAGTACAGCACACCTATACAGGGTCATTTTGAAGATATAATAAGATAGGGTGCATAATGCAGATGCTGAGCCCAGGGAAATGTCTTTTCATTCTGAGTTCACAACTTCCTTGTGATATCTTGGAGCAAAACACTAAATTACATTTTTTTTCCTGTTCTGCTTTTCACATGCCCAAATTACGAGTTCTTTTCTCCCTGTTCACATCCTGGATTATAATAAAGATAAGGGGGAGGGTGAACTCTTGAAGTCATGAATGGGTATGTAGGGATGAAGGTCAGGTTGCCCCTCTGCCCACTACATGTTCATTGAAGTGAACTGAAAGTAGACAGATCAATGGGAAGAAAATGCATAGAAAATTTATTGAAGTTCATAAGCACGGGAGCTGTATAAAATATAAGGCTCAAAGAAAGGCCTGATGGTTGAAGCTTATATACCCTCTTCCTAGGGGGTAGTAAATGGTTTTCAGGAGAAATGAGTGAGCCTAAAGAAGAATCACTGGGGACAATGTTCCTCTGAGCTCTGGGGAAGATGGTGGGAAGGTCAGGGCTGGAACTTGACTGTGAATGAAGATTGTCTTATTGTGCAGATAAAATCTCCCAGGTAGTCTGTCAGAACTGCCCACAAAAGAACAGATGAAAAGTCTGAGTGTGATGAAGACTGTAAGTTTCTTCCCTTCTCTGGTGGTCAATCTTTCCTGGTTATTTAATGAGATTGTTAGGGAGGGAGTTTTAAGACCATTGCATTTCTCCTGGAAAAACCTTGCTTAATCAGATAAGGAAACTTCAGAAAAAGTCCCTTCTGGTTGCTTGCAGAAAGAAAGGGGATCAGAGAGACAGGGAGGCAGGGAAAGATCAGAAAGAGACGTTGGTTCTAAGGCTTATTTCTGAGGTCTTTAAATTCAAAACATTCAACATCCCAAAGCACCATACTTTGGGGTCTCTTTGTTTGTACCTCAACAGGTAGTTGTTAATGTTGCTTACCAGATATCTCCAGCTCTCTGTTTCCAGAGCACAGGAAAGAATTGCACTTTTTAGACCCTAGTGGTTGGATGGAACCACATGATATTTAATTGTTGGTACGAGAACCCCCAAGCCCCAATGCTCTTAGCATATCTAGTAGAACTTTCTGTAATGATGGAAATATTCCCCATCTATATTTTCCAGTAGAGTACTCATTGGCTACATGTGGCATTGAGCACTTGCAATATGGCTAGGATAACTGAAAAATTAAATGTTTAATTTTATTGAATTGTAATTAAAATGTACTTGGTTACATGTGGCTAGGGACCACACATATTGGATAGTGCAGATCTAGATGGAGGCTGCTCTAGATGGTGACTGTTCCATTAGCCTGAATCCAGGAGTGAGGACAATGATGAGGTAAGGGAAAGCCCCAACCAGCCTGCGAGGGACATGTGGCACACATGAGAAACAAGCTTGTGTTGCTCTAATCTATTAAGGTTTTGGGGTTGTTTGTGACCACAGCATAGCCTAGCCTAGTCTTTCTGATATACTGTCTGAAGGAAGATATTATCACATTGATAGGAGTCTTATATCAACCAATAATAAATAATTCCTCTTCTACGTGGCACTGTGTCTAGTCCTGGAGGTCCTGAAAGAAATCACACATGTTCCCAGCCCTCATATGGTTGATCATTTCCTTGGTAATTTCTGATATGGTTATGCTCTGTCAGAAGAAGGAATAGGTCCTCTCTTCTTTCCCAGTTGGATACAAGGGAAAGCCTCAGAATGCCATCTTGTGGCCGGGCGTAGTGGCTCACACCTATAATCCCAGCACTTTGGGAGGCTGAGGTGGGCAGATCACTTGAGTTCAGGAGTTCAAGACCAGCCTGGCCAACATGGTAAGGCCCCGTCTCTACTAGAAATACAGAAAAAAATTAGCTGGACATGGTGGCATGTGCCTGTAATCCCAGCTACTCAGGAGGCTGGGGCAAAAAAAAAAAAAAAAAAAAAAAAAAATGCTATCTTGCCCCAGAGCTTGCAAGCCCCAAACTCTACTCATAGTATTCCAGGTCAGCTCTCAGGAAAGGCCGAATGTGCACTTGGCTCTCTGAGAGGACTTGTCCCCCACATTCCCATCGCTGAGACAGGGAAAAGAGAAGCAACTCTAGTGGGGGATGGGGTGCAGGCCTGAGAGAGACTCTCTGGAGCCATAGGGCAACTGTACAGCGCACAGAGAACGCTACTTCCTAGTAGAATTAGGCACTGTCGATCATCAAGCGGCCTCTCTGGATAGATAAATATGTTTTGATTCTCCAGCACGTGTACATTGAAAGCATTCATTTTGACATAGTTCTCTGTTTATAAAAAAAATTTTTGTTATCAAATTTTCTTTCTTTGTAAATAGTACTGTCATTCACCCAAATCAGAAATCTGGGAGTCATTCTAGACTCATCGTTTCTGCATCTCCCATGTTCCATTCAGTTCTGTCAGGTGAACCTTATTCTTCTTCACCCCCACACCATCTGCCGAGGCCATGACATGCTGCATGTGCTGACCAGTTTGTACCCACACAAAGGCTCCTGGCTGAGGCAGGTGAGGGTCATCTTCATCCAAGTCAATGGGACTTCTCAGCCCGAGGTGATGAGGTGTCTTTTTCTAAATCCCATAAAGGTGCCAGGTAGGCCAACTGTAGCTCTCTCAATTGCCTTAGTATACGCTCAACGTCTTTCACTCTAACGAAACAATCTCCTAATCAGCCACCTTGCTCTGTCTTTTCCTCTACTGTTCAAGCTACAACCAGAGTGATAATTCATAAACATAAATCTGATATGACCACTCTCCACTCTCTTGCTTAAAATCCCAAATGATTTCCCACTCCTGTCAGAAAGTACAAACTTGTTTAAGTGTGGCCTCCAGGGCCTCGTTACCTGTCCAGCTCTTCCCTCTTCCTCACAACACTGAACATGATCTGAATGCCTTGTAGAACCCTGAATGGGACCTGTGGTTTTGGGTCTGTAGATATTTGTCCCTCTGTACCTTCCTCCTGGAATGCCCCTACCTCTACCCCGTTCTCGGGCTGGCTGCCTTGGAAACTTTTCTTTTAAGAGTTAACCAAGCATTGTACGTTTTGAGGAAACTTTTCCTGACCACCACCAAGGAGAATTTATGCTTTCTCTTTCACATCCTCACTGAACCTACTATCATGGCACCTGTGCATTTTTAATTCTCACATTTGTCTTCCTGTCTGAATCTCCTGGCTGTCCTGTGCCCTCCTTGAGGACAGTCTGTCATGCCTTATTTCACTCCCTGTCCCTTGCATGCACCTAGCACAATGCCTGGCCGATAGCAAGCTCTTCTTAAATATCCATTAAACAAATGAATGAAAGTCAGTTCCATTTTATTTTTCGGGATCCGGTGCATAGTTTGCCCGTGAAAGTAAACAGAAATCGAAGTTATTTTAAATTTAAGCTTCCTTCTCACCTTTTCATTTAAACACAGTGGTTTAAACTATGCAGTTGCCTTTCTGAACATGGTCACTTTCACAGTCTTACCAGAATTGAGAAGGGTTGAGATAGGAGGAGTTGGGGATTAAGAAAACATAACTGAGTATGCTGGTATTATTCCATCACTCCTTCACTTGATCTTCCCAAAATGCAAATGGAAAAAAACCAACACCTTGGTTAGGTTTAAAGAGATAAGGCAGCTGTGACCCACACACGGGGCGAACAAAACAAGATAAGGACATTAACCTAGAGTTCTTACGGTACCCTAAATTCTAAATGGCTATTAAATTGTAGTCAAAAAAGAAAGAGAAACTTTAAGATGAGAAAATAAAATTCATATTAGAAAGGACACAGTATAATTTTGCCAAAGAAATTATGGTCTTTAGATTTATAGTTGCAAAGGAGTTGCCTTCCACATTAAAGAGAAAATGTATATCTAAAGTTCTCAATTGGTTACTGTAGAAAATTTAAATTCTGTATGCAATCATTTTCTTCCCAAAACCTACACTATTCTGGGGAGGCTGAACTCCATAGGCTTTGGAACCATACTACTTGTATTCAAATCCTAGATCTGACATTTCCTAGCTGACTTTAAGCAAGTTATAGGATCTCTCTGAACTCGATTCCTCATCCGTAAAGTGGAGATAATAATGGCACCTACCCTATAAGGTTTTAGTACAGGTTAAATACATATGTGTTTAGAACAGCGAGTGCTTTAGTGAATGTTAATATACATTATTATTGTTATTAATTTAAGGCTGTAGTAATTTATATATGCCAAGGAACATAACCTCGATGATCTGAGACAAATGATTCTGAATGAAACCCAAGTTTTTGTTGGAATGCTTTGTTTTATATAATAAAATATATACATAGATAAATGAGCAAAAATGGCCACATTTGCATGTTAAAGGTCTTTTTGAGGACCTGTAGTTCCTCCAGCCTGGGAATGGGAGGACTAGCCAGTAGCTATCTGAACCAAGATCACAATCCTTTTGTAGGAGATCTTGTTGGCTTCTCTAGCCAGATGGTTTGCTGCACAACAGTGGCTTTTGAATGAGTGTCCTGCATATTCTGCTACAGGCTGTCAGGATGCATCTTAAGTTCAAGCTGTAGGTCATACAATCACCTTAACAGGAAATTGTAATTAGTGAAAATGCCTTCAAACAGGAATATTTTAAACAATGTTTAAAGTTTTAAGTGAAATCAGATACACATAGCAAAATTAGAGGAAACAAATTTTGACAAAATAAATTCATAAACCTATTGATTATTTACTTGACTCAATTTTACATTGGTTGATTGTTTTTAAATTGCCATAATGTGCTTTATTATCTTATGATTGCTCTGAATGAAGTATCTACTTCTATATTTAAATTTTCTGTCTGGCCAGTAGCATAAGACATAAAAAAATCAGATTTTGAGGACTTAACCTCAGATTCCATTATTCGTATATATTCAAGTGTGTCCCTCATATTCTATCTTGCAGAATTTCAGAAATGAAAACGGAGATTTTTGTCTCAGTTTATACAGTAAATCAATTTTTTGTTATTTATCAAAATGACGAAGTGTTTTCATTGCTTTAACTCTGTCATTTATATAAGTAATTGTCTAACTCTTCATATTATGTGACCAAAAACATTTTGCCTGGGTTTATTTCTGACTGACTTTCATGATCTGTTTCCATTTATAATGATTTGGAAGTTAGTTTTAAAAATTGTAAAAGAATTTAATACTTTTTTTTTTTTTTTGAGACGGATCTTGCTCTGTCACCCAGGCTGGAGTGCAGTGGTGCGATCTCGGCTCACTGAAAGCTCTGCCTCCCGGGTTCACGCCATTCTCCTGCCTCAGCCTCCCGAGTAGCCGGGACTATGGGCGCCCCCCACCTCGCCCGGCTAAGTTTTTTGTATTTTTAGTAGAGATGGGGTTTCACCGTGTTAGCCAGGATGGTCTCGATCTCCTGACCTCGTGATCCACCCGTCTCGGCCTCCAAAAGTGCTGGGATTACAGGCGTGAGCCACCACGCCCGGCCGATACTTATCTACCTTATCATATAATTATAGAAACAAAATAAACTATATCTGGCTAAACATGTGATTAAATAATGGAAAAATAATCTATCACAACATCATCTGAAAGTGATGAAAACTCCAGTCCAATTAAGAGATTTTCCTGGCTAAGGAAGTAATTTTTAGACTATCAGGTATCTGAAGTCACTGGTAAATGATTTTTAGTGTCGAGACAGAGTCTCGCTCTTGTCGCCCAGGCTGGAGTGCAATGGCGCCATCTTGGCTCACTGCAACCTCCGCCACCCCGGTTCGAGCAGTTCCGGTTCAAGCAGTTCTCCTGCCTCAGCCTCCTGAGTAGCTGGGATTACAGGTGCCTGCCACCACACCCGGCTAATTTTTGCACTTTTAGTAGAGATGGGGTTTCGCCATGTTAGTCATGCTGGTCTCAAACTCCTGACCTCAGGTAATCTGCCCACCTCGACCTCCCAGAGTGCTGAGATTACAGGAGTGAGTCACTGAGCATGTCTGGACATTCTTAGTATAAACATTTCAGTCAGAATTATGCCAACATTAAATAATTTGGTTCAACAAAGTATTTTTTGGAGTGAAAACCTCTAGGCCAATTTAATTTCCTGATTAATTTTCTATAGAGTGCATTTAATGGTTTTAATATTTTCCCTTACCATTTTATTTTACTAAAATTATTTTCACCAGGATCAATTCTTTTCATTTAAATTTTATGTCAGTATTCATTTTTGTCATTGATAAGTTATCTTAAAAAATGATTATAGCTTTGGTCATAATGAGTTTTCTCTTATGGCCATTATTTC
>NW_016803114.1:2028773-2036254 GCF_001698545.2 Rhinopithecus bieti
ATTCTTTTCATTTAAATTTTATGTCAGTATTCATTTTTGTCATTGATAAGTTATCTTAAAAAATGATTATAGCTTTGGTCATAATGAGTTTTTCTCTTATGGCCATTATTTCTACAAAGCACAGTTTTTATGAGTCAGTTTTTTCCTAACTAAATTTTCTCAAGAATATTTTATATTTTCACTAATTTTAGTTAAGTTTTATTGGGTACAGTTTTAATGCCTGTAAAGTTTTGATTTTAACAGCAATATTAATCATTCCTACCTGGAATAATTAATAATGAATTTTATAAATAATTTATAATTTCCACTTATGAGAAAAATTACATGGAATTTTATAAGAGAGAGGGAGATTGAGAAATACACAGAGGGTCAAGGATAAAGACACCTAGGAGAGGAGTAGAGTGGAGCGAATGACAGTGAAACCCAGCAATACAGGTGGGGTCAGAAGCAGAGGGTCTTCTAGTGTATTTGATGGGCATCTTCTTCAGTTCACTGCAGTTCACTGTTGGGGTCAATTTACTCATATGTAAAAAATTAGAGTGGGTTTGCCGATGCTATTTTGCAAAATACTGGCAGAGTTAACTTTAAGTTCTGGGATACATGTACAGAACGTGCAGGTTTGTTACATGGGTATACATGTGCCATGGTGGTTTGCTGCACCCATCAACCCATCATCTAGTTTTTAAGCCCCACATACATTAGATGTTTGTCCTAATGTTCTCCCTCCCCTTGCCTCCCACCCCCTACAGTCCTTGGTGTGTGATGTTGCCCTCTCTGTGTCCATGTGTTCTCAGTGTTCAACTCCCACTTATGAGTGAGAACAGGCAGTGTTTGGTCTTCTGTTCCTGTGTTAGTTTGCTGAGAATGATGGTTTCTAGCTTCATTCATGACCCTACAAAGGACATGACTTCATTCTTTTTTGTGGCTGCATAGTATTCCAAGAGCTCATATTTTCATTCAGCTGCACTGTGAGTGTATCCTACAACTTCTCAACTATCTCATCTCTGACATTCCTTAGAACTAGAATCATAAGCCTGGTTCCCTGGACTTGACTGCTAAAGGAGTTGAGTTAATTTTCTAGAAGTTCATGAAATTATCTACACAGAGTTTGTAATAGGAAGAAGCATTTTTCTTCTGAATTATATTCCTGCTCTGTCTGTATTGGCTTTATACCACAGAGCCCATGGCCAAGTCGCCTAACTGCTTGAGCCTATTTCTTCTTCTGTATCTGGAGATAATACTTCTTACTTTGCCTACTTCTTACAGTTATTAAGAGGGTAAAATGTCATAGTATATATGGAACTATTTTAAAATCTGTGAACTGCTAGATAAAAATAAGATTATCATGTGTGAAGGTTGAGTTTCAAAACACAGATACACCTGTCATGGAAGGTTAATCTGATTTTCAAACTCTTCCTCTGGATGCTTCATTGAGATTTTCACTGAAAAATGACCAGAATTTTATGTCTCAATGTTACAGCACAATTAAACCATCTTCCATGCAAGCTCTGAAGACCAATAGAGATTTTTTAATGCCATTCTATACCAGATCTCGGGTCCAAGCAAAAGAGGATTTCACGCTAATGATAGCAGGGAGCAATATAACCAGTTTTCCAGCTTTACAAGAATGTTGTCAATAGATTTTGTTTCAAACTCCAAAGGGTAGGTGTTTGATGTGGAAAAGGAAACAGATACCCTAATGAAAACAGAGGGAGGTAGGAAGTCTATGGAGACTTCCACTGCAAGGGTCTTTGAACCACATTTGGCATTCAAAGTGAGAAAACAAACTGAGCTTTGAAAAGAACAAGACAAATATAATACTGAATCCAACTTGGGAAAAAAACAAAGAGGTCAGTGACAGAACATCACCCCCCACCCCACCCACCACAAAATCTTGGATTCATGCCTAGAAAATGAATAAGTGAATAGGTAGGTAACTCCTTATTTTCCGGGGCTATCAGTCCTTAGTTCCTATCAGTTCCTCCTCTGAAATGTATTTTATAATGTTTGCTGCTGTTTACCACTGACTCCACCTCCATCCCATGTCATCTCTCATCTAGGGGGAAGTTGGGTGCAGAGGAGAGAACACTAGCTTTAGAGACAGACAAACTTAGATTTGAATTCCAACTTTGCCATTCAACCAGATGTGAGACCCTGGGCAGGTCTATCAAACCTGTTTGAGCATGGGATTCCTCATCTGTAAAATGGGAATGATATAATCTTTACAAGTTATGAGGATTAAATGAGACAATGCTTAGCAAAATGTCCAGTATAATATGTGGCATAGGGCAGGCAGTCCCTCGTAGCATAGGTCCTTCCACTCCTGTCTCTCCATTTCATTGTTTCCCATCAAATTCTTGCTTTCCATAATGCATGTCTGATTAGGTCATTTCCCTCTCTGCTTGCTGTGGTTTTCCATCGTTTAGCAAATAAATTCTAAATTCCAGAATGTAGTCATACCAGTGCTGTAACAAAAATACCTGAAATACAGTTACTTAAATAGGACAGTTGTTTATCTCTCACATAACATTCAGAGGCTAGTCATCCAGGGCTTGTAGGGCAACTCTACTATCTCTAGGTTTTAAGTGGTTGCTTCTGTTGGTTCTATATCCCAGCTAGTGGGAAGGGACAGGGCTGGAGGAACTCATGCCAGGCTTTTTAGGGGACACATTCTGAAAGTGGCACTTATCACTTACAATCTTTTTGGCTGAACCTTAGTCACGAGGCCACATCAAGCTGCCAGGAAGGCCAATAAATACTTCAGCTAAGTGGCCATACACTCACCTAAAACATGGGAGTTATTTCATTAAAGAAAAGGACCCTGGATATTTACAAACAACTAATAGCCTCTGCCATTAGCTGAGACATAAAGCGACAGAGCATTTTTCTAACTTTATTTCATTTTTCTTCCCTTCTACATACCTCATGGCCTGTGAACACTGGACTACTCACCACTTCTTCAAACATACAACCTGTTTGCTCACTCCAGTTCCTTTGCACATGTGGGCTTCCCCCCTACCCACCTACTGCGTTCCTCCTTATTGCTAAAGGATCAACTAGAACAGTTGATCCTTTGTGGAACCTTTGTTGATGCCCTACCTCCACTGGAAAATTTAGCCACTGCACTTGTCTTCTCTTGAAATTTCAATATAACTTGATTGGAGAACTTTGTTTATGGATCCATCTTGTCTCTAGGTTTGGAAGTTCCTCAAGAGTAGGGGTTATATTTTATTCTTATTTTGAATCCCTAGAAATTAGTATTTGCTTGGTTTATAGTTATCTAGGTATGATGAATGGATGGAGTTTAAATAAAAGTAGAAAAATCAAGCCAGTGATTCCACATTAATTGCTACGAAAGTGATGGCTGACCACTTGTAAACTGAGAGAGTGCATGGAAGCAGAAGTCACAAGGAGACTTAATTGGAGTGGTTCATTGACTTGTACAGGATACCAGCTATCTTTTGCTCACAGAGCCTTAAGCAAATACTTATTCTGTTCATTTTAAGATGGGGAAACTGAGGCCCAGAAAGGCAAGAAATTTATCTGTAGTCATTCAGTTCCTAAAAGCAGATTTAGACTCTTGCTGAGGTCTCCAAACTTTCTTTGTAGAGCTGCTTCCATTATATCCCACTGCTCTAAAAAGAATTTTATGTGTGATTGCAAATATTGAAGTACTTAACTAGCTGACTGATGTTGGATGGATTTATTTTACAGCATTTTGAAAAATCTCTGTTAAGTTAGACTCTAAAACTCGACCACAGTCTGACACATTACTGGCTGAAAGAGTAAAAGGGAACAGACGGTCAGAGTGTTGTGTGCAGCAAAACAGTAACTGTCCTAGTCCAAAATTGTAATAGTTTGTGGCCTAGTAAAGAATGAAATATGTCACTTATTTTTACTCATGACAATTTCCATGTATATATTTTGAGAATAATTTCTGAGAATATACATTTTAAGTGATGTGCTTATAAAATGTGGAGTATCAGTATTGGAGACAGCATGAAACTCTCCATCTGTGAATTGAGATTTTACTTCAATTCCATAAAGGTAGCAAGTTGAATCGCTGAGGTCTCCTTAACCAATAGCAGATAATCATCATGGCTTTCTGGAATTTAGTGTTTAACTCAGATGTGCATAACGATCACATTGTCTTGCTGAGCTTTAAATAACATTGCCTTGAGCCCACCTCTGACTTTCTGAGGGCAGCCCAATGGCTTCCCCAAGAGTCCTGTGAATTCCTGCAGCTCACGTTCTCTTGGTCCCTCACAGCTCTCAGGGTCCACTGCCTCTGGATTCTCAATCATGCTAGGGGCTCTCCTCCCACACTGCTGACTTCCCCTGCTTCATGCTAAGCCACAAGTGGCACTCAGCTTTTTTTCCTTCCCTCAGACCATCCATAAAAGGCATTTATATGTATGTCAAACTTGACTGAAGTTTGAGTCTATGGAGAAAGCGTTACGTTATAGAACACAAAACCACTTGACATCAGATAGCCCTCGTTCTTCACAGCTCTATCCCAGCTACCTGGCAGGGGGCTCCTGTTCTCCTCAAGTTCCGGCTGCACGTCATGTTGCTCAGTCCTCCTACACTCAGGTTTCCTACCTCTTTCCTCCTGTTTTCTGACTCTTGACAACTTCTGGAAACTCGGTTTCTTTCATACTTTTGTGCTGCTTGGTTTTACAGCCATTCTCTGTGGCCCTGGTTCTCCCTTGGATACTTTCTTAGAGAAAGAAAGGGCCTCCTCATTTTACCGGCAAGAACAACTAACAGAGGCTTAGACAGTTGAATGTCTTCTTTATACCTCCCTTATCGATCTGTTATAATTTTGGAATTTAGCTTTCTACTGATATAAATATGCTACCTACCTCCTTCCTCAACAGAAGTAGCTAAAATCAGGTGCAGTTTTAAGCAAAAAAATTCTGCCAGATTGTTATATATCATTTAAGAACAAAATTAAGAAGATAAAGTATATAAACAATTATTGGAACTGAATGACTAATGGTAGTAAATCCCAAACTTATTCAGGACAAGAAAGTTTTAGAGAGCAAAGTGTATGTGTATATAGAATTTAATTCATACATCAGTACCGAACTCTTCAATAGGAAAATGGCACTAGAAAGAAAATGGTAGTATAAGAAGGATGGGCATATGAAAACGTTCTCAAGACTGTTCTTCTGCAGTTTAGCCCATGAAAAGGGTTTTAAGTTTCTAAGAACTGAAGTGCTCAAAGTAGAACGACCACCTATTATAATTCTGAAATTTGTTTTGTGTGAGTCTTCTCCATTCTGCTCCTTCCTCCTGTCACCAGATCTATTCTTCACTTTGCTTTAGGCCCAGGAGGTTAAGCGCTTGTGGATCACATTATCTGGGCTCTCATCTCCTGGCTTCCAGTTGAATTCAGCCAATGGAAGGTCCATCAGGAATCTGGAGGATGGGAGAAGTCAAGATACACCTTTTCTGCTCCTTCCCTACCCTGGGTAGTGTTTTCTGCAGATAACTGTATTATCGCATGATTGCATTGTTTACCTGGTGGTTTCAACTCTCCTGGCTAGCCTTCTTCCTCCTCGAGTCCCTCAGGCTTGGGTGGTAACAGCTTCCTGCCCATGTTTGACATGGGTGTCCTGCCATCCTTCTTGTTCCCTGAATTCTGCCCATACCTCTTAAGTAGCCCCTTCACTGAAATTTCTCAAACTATCTTAGTTGGAATCTGTTTCTTCTTAAAGCTGTTAGTAGATATTCTGAATAAATGTTTGTGGTGGTAAAGATATTTTCTGATGCAGTAAGATCATGGTTTCCAAATGCTGTCTATGGACTGGTTGGAGATAACCCTGACAAAGCTGTCACTGGTCCAGTATGAAATGAAACTTTAAAAGAAGGGCAATATAGATTTTGAACTGGTACTGTATTTTTTTTTTTCATTATAATCTCCTTCCTACTTCTTTGAGGTTAAAATGATCCTTCCTTTATGATACAAATGTATACTTAAAAAATGTTCTTGCTTGGTAAAGTAGAAAGCTACCAGTGAGCACTGGGAATTTATTTGAAAATGTACTAGCCCGTAAAATCTGAACGTTGAGGGACCACTGGACTCTACGTTTATGAATCAATTCCCCCAGAAAGACATTTACAGAGACTGCCAATTCTGTAGTATTTTATGAACAGAACCACCTGGGGGAGATTCATGTAAGAACACTCTGCCCTAGATGTCACAGTTCGAGTGCTTTCTGCTATGTGAGGCAGCTGTATCATAGATTTAAGATTTCCACTGCAGAGTCCTGTGAGGTAGTTCTTGTATCTGAGTTTCTCACAAGCCTGTGGTAGGGACGTGGGGTGGAATTACTCTTATTTTTCCACAGGAGAGTGAGTCTCCAATACCTTAGGAAGTAGACTACTCTAGTTTGTCCCTACTGGGATCCTGTAGCTACCCACTCACACAAGATAATTTCTTTATCTGATCAGGGTTGACAAGAATTGTTGTCCTCAATTAAAGGATCCTAATTAATTATTTAAATAAGCCTTAACTTTGATTAATCAGTTTGATTATCTGTACTATCTCAAACTTTAATCAACAGAGTTGTTTTTTTCTACCCATTTGATTGCATTTTTAGGTCAGCTGTCATTTCATTTACTGACAGGTCAAGATTTTGTGTGTGTCCTCAAGTGTAGACTCTGTTTTGTAGACCTGCCACTGCCATTAACTATCTGGGTGTCCTTGTCTAAGTCTCTCAACCCCTCAGATACTCAGTTTCCTATCGTAGAAGTTGATGGGATTGGTCAGGAAGATCTCTACATTTCTTTCCAATTCTAAAAGTCTATGATCTAAGCCTCAATTATTTCCCAGCACTGAGTTCACTCAGGAGTTCAAAACCAGTTCAAACCCATAAATTAATTACTGGAAATTTAATTAATTTTTGCCAGTATTATAATGCATGTCTGTGTATGTGGCACTGTGAAATTTAATTTGGCAGATTAGTAACATATATGATTAACATTCTTGTCAAAATATATGTTAATGGTGAATAAATAATTCTGAATAATGCTGAATAAATGTTTGTGGTGGTAAAGATATTTTCTGATGCAGTAAGATCATGGTTTCCAAATGCAGTGCTGTCTACGGACTGGTTGGAGATAACCCTGACAAAGCTGTCACTGGTCCAGTATGAAATGAAACTTTATTTATTTATTTATTTATTTATTTTGAGACAGAGTCTGGCTCTGTCGCCCAGGCTGGAGTGCGGTGGCCGGATCTCAGCTCACTGCAAGCTCCGCCTCCCGGGTTTACGCCATTCTCCTGCCTCAGCCTCCCAAGTAGCTGGGACTACAGGCGCCCGCCTTGTCGCCCGGCTAGTTTTTTGTATTCTTTAGTAGAGACGGGGTTTCACCGTATTAGCCAGGATGGTCTCGATCTCCTGACCTTGTGATCCGCCCGTCTCGGCCTCCCAAAGTGCTGGGATTACAGGCTTGAGCCACCGCGCCCGGCC
>NW_016803114.1:2039779-2046212 GCF_001698545.2 Rhinopithecus bieti
CACACACACACACACACACACACACACACACACACACAGAATGGTAAAAATAAATTTCTTTTCTTTATACATTACCCAATCCTAGGTATTCAGTTACAGCAACAGAAAATGGACTAAGACTTAGGACTCCAGGTATTGGATAGGGTTAGAAATGATTCAATAATCAGGAAATTCCTTAAAATAAGATAGAGACTTTTCCTAATCATTGATACTGCGAAATATATATTTGGTTTTCCTCCCCAGTTTCCTGGCATAGCACTCTAAAATCCTTACAACATTCAAAGTTATGTGTCATTTTGTATGTTAATGAGTTCACTGCTGTCTGGCAGCCCCTAGATAGCTTCAGGATGGAGGCTCGTCACTGGAAACAACAAGGCAGGAGTAGAGTTGGGACTTTCAGCCTCACCTCACCACCAGCATCCAGGTAGGGAAGAGAGTTTGAAGGTTAAGCTGATCACCAGTAGCCAGTGACTTAATCATGTCTATGTAATGAAGCTTCTATAAATCCTTCAAAAGGACAGGGTTCAGTGAGCTTCTGGATAGCCAAATACATGCAAGTTGTTGGAGGGTGGCACGCCTAGGGAAGGCATGGAAGGAAGCTCTGTGTCGTTTCCCCCTGTAACTCATCCTCTATATATTTTTTAAATCTGTACTTGTATTTTTTGTAATACCCTTTATAATAAATGGATAAACATAAGTGTTTCCTTGAATTATGTGAGCCAGTCTAGCAAATAAACTGAACCCAAGGATAGCATTTTGTAAGGACCCTGATTTATATCCAGTAAGTCAGAAGCACAGGTAAAAAAACCCCTGGGGCTTATGATTGGCATTGAAAGTGGGGGACAGTCTTATGGGACTGAGTCCTCATTCTGTGAGATATCATGCTATCCCCAGGTGGAGAGTGTCAGAGTTGAATCGGTGAACACCCAGGTGGTGTCTGTGAAAGTGTTGCTTGCTTGGTGTGGGGAAAAATACCCCATACATTTGGTCACAGAAGTCTTCTGTGTTGATTGTTGAGTGAGTATAGGAAAATAATTTTGGTTTGTTTATTATTGTATTTTCAGAAAATCCAAACCTTGGGCTGATGTTCTCTTTCTTTCTTTTCTTTCTTTCTTTCTTTCTGCTTACCACCACACCCAGCTATTTTTTGTATTTTTAGTTGAGACGGGGTTTTACTATGTTGGCCAGGCTGGTCTCGAACTCCTGACCTCATGATCTGCCTGTCTTGGCCTCCCAAAGTGCTGGGATTACAAGTGTGAGCCACTGTGCCTGGCCCGGCCTGATGTTTTCTTTTAAATTTTAAATAAGATCTGGATTCTGGTTCAAGATGGCTGACTAGGGACATCAGGCACCTGCTGTCTCCAGGAAGAAGAGCCAAAATTATAGACTATCACACCTCAAATAGAACATCTAGGTGAGAACACTAGAGTACAACAAAAAACTCATGGGAAACACCCGATGTACAGACGAGAAGGAAATAAGTGGCCAGCTAAACCAAGATCAGCCAGGAGCCTGGAGGAATGTGGTATTGAGGGGAAAGAAAAGATTGAGAGGGCTTCGGCGGTCCATATTTCTACCATAGACTGCTGCGATGTGAACCATGGGAGAGCTGCTGTATCCACATGAAACCCTGATACTAGATGAGTGGCTATTTGGAGACCCCATGAGGTTATTGCACCAGACAAGGAACTTGTTCTGGGTTACTCACTCTCCTCTATGAGACCTAAATGGTATGGCAGGGTATACTTTTGGAGCACAGCCAACAGGAACAGCATCCTGCTCTGGGAACAATAGCCCCTGTATCTCCCCATCCCAGGAGCTCTTGCTGACATTACCCACTGACCACTTGGAGGTCTGCAGCAGCATACCACTGGCTAGAGCCAAAAGTGCTGCAAAGTCCCCAGTACTCTAGTCCACAGGGAGTACTACACTGTGGGAAAAGGATTGTGCAATGCACCAAAAGGCAGCCCCTGGGAAAAAGAAAACCACAGTGTTTGCTTTCCAGAGTCCAAGAACTCCCTGTCTGGGGTTATGGGAAATGACTCCATCTGCAGCAGCAGCACAAACTCTGGTGCTCAGCTTTGCAAATGAAGAGTGAAATCTTTGCCATTGGCAGAGCAGCCTCTGTGCTTAAGCTCTCATATAGAGAATACGACCCCTCCTCCCCCTCTGCACACCTGATCCTACTGCCACCAAGGGCTAGGGTGGGTGGGCCAGAGGGTTACCTGTCTGAGGTGGTGAGTAACAACTACAGCATAACTGGCAGTATGGTCTCTGTGCTGAGAATTCATGCTAAGGCAGGGCTTCTCTCCCCTTCTGTGTGGTGCTGTGTTGCTGCTTCCATAGAGGGCAGAAAAGACTGATAATAGTGTATGTGGGGTTGTTGGGGGTGATTCCATACCACAGCTACTGTCAACACCAGCCCATACCACTCAAGACCCAGGGGTAGTCCCACCATTGCTACTGCCATCACCCACACTTTGCAGGCTGCCCAGAGACCCAAGTGAGCCCACTGCTGGGCAGATGAGCAAGGCACCTGGAGGCTCAAGAATCATCCCACTGGTAGCTATCTGCACAATTGCCGGTGTGCACCACCCTGGGGCACAAAGACAGGTATGGTCAGACCACCACTGCTACTCTTGGGACCTGAAGACTGGCCCACCTGGCTTTCCAGACTTTAGCACAATTTCATCACAGCTTACACCAATAGCCACACACTAACGCTCTGAGGAAATCACAGAAAGCACTAATACTGTTTATAGTTAAATAAACCATGCAGAGAATATACTATTGCATGTACCGAGAATCAAAGCCAAAGGGCCCTACCCAACCAACATCACAGATATATCTTCAGGAAAAAGTTTTTTCCTACTAAAGTAGATTCAGAAATAGGAGATATGATTGTTACACCAGATGTGCAGATGTCAATGTAAGAGCATGGGAAACATGAAAAAGGCAAAGAAATAGGACACCTTCAAAGAAACACAATAATTCTCCAGCAATAAATCTTAAAACTTCAAAATTCCCAATAAAGCATTCAGAATATTGATTTAGTTTTCTTTTGAGATGGAGTCTTGCTCTGTTGCTCAGGTTGGAGTGCAGTGGCGTGATCTTGGCTCACTGCAACCTCCACCTCCCAGGTTCGCGCCATTCTCCTGCCTCAGCCTCCCGAGTTGCTGGTACTACAGGTGCTTGCTACCATGCATGGCTAATTTTTTTTTTTTTTGTATTTTTAGTAGAGACAGGGTTTCACTGTTAGCCAGGATGGTCTCAATCTCCTGACCTCATGATCCACCCACCTCGGCCTCCCAAAGTGCTGGGATTACAGGTGTGAGCCACTGCACCTGGCCCAGAATATTGATTTTTAAAGAAGCTTAGTGAGATACAAAAGAATTCTGAAAAAAATTCAAAAAATTGGGGATATGAGAAATTTACTAACGTGATAAATATTTTCTAAAATAAACCAAATAGTTCTTAGAACTGAAGAATTCATTGAAGGAAATGCAAAATACATTTGAAAGCTTCAACAATACACTAGACCATGTAGAAGAAAGAATCTCAGAACTTGAAGACAGGTCTTTTGAAACAACTCATCTGGACAAAAAATAAAATGGTGAAAAAGTATGAGCAAAGCCTTCATGACAAGTTGGACAATGTAAAGCATCTGAATATAAAGATTATCACTGAAAATAAAGAGAAAATTAAAGGATTAGGAAATACAATGAAATAGATGAAAATGTACATTTGGCAAGAGAATTAGACATTCATATACAGAAGTTTCAACAATCCCCAGGTAGATACAATGCAAGAAGGTCTTCTCTATGGTATGTTATAATCAGAATCCCTAAAGTCAAAGATAAAATGTGAGTCCTAAAAACATGAAAAAGGTGCCTAGTCATCTATAAAGGAAACCTCATCAGACTAACCACAGATTTCTCAGCAGAAACCTTACAGGCCAGAAGAGAATGGGATGATAGATTCAAAGTACTGAAAGAAAACTATCAACCAAGGATACTACCTCCAGCAAAATTATCCTTCATAAATGAAGGAGAAATAGTCTTTCAGACAAGAAAATGCTAAGGAAATTTTTTACGAATAGACTGACCCTACATGAACTGCTTAAGAAGTCCCTACATTGGAAGTGAAAGGATGACATCTACCATCATGAAAAAAACTCACTGATGAAGCAATCACTCAAAGGAGGATGAGAAAAAGCTCAAATAGTACCAACACCAAAATCCAGCAGACTATAATGACAAATAGGATAAAAAGATACTTGCATATGCATTTTGATAGAAGCACAATTTGTACTGCAAAATATGGAAACAGCCCAAATGCCCATCAATGAGTGGAAAAAGCAAATGTGGTATATGTACATTCCATGGAATACTTCTCAGCCATAAAAATGAACAAAATAATGGCATTTGAAGCAACATACATGGAATTGGAGACCCTTATTCTAAGTAATATAACTCAGGATTGGAAAAACAAACATTGTATGTTCTCACTCATAAATGGAAGCTAAGCTATGAGGGTGCAAAGGCATAAGAATGATACTTTGGGGTCTCTGGGGAAAGGGCAGGAGGTGGGTGAGGAATAAAACACCACCACATTGGGTACAATGCACACTGCTTGAATCATGGATGCACCAAAATCTCAGAAATCACCACTAAAGAACTTATTCATGTAACCAAACCACTTGTTCCCAAAAAAACCTATTGAAATAAAAAAATTTTTTAAAAATATATAAAACAACCAGAAAACAACAATATTAAACAAAGTCTCACATATCAATAATAACCCTGAATGTAGAAGAATTAAATTCTCCACTTAAAAGATATAGAATGGCTGAATGGACCAAAACCAAAAACCAAAAATTCCCTCACCTTCTCAGTAAATTATAGACAGAAAGTAAAATAATAGAATAAGATATTTTACTCAAATAGAAACCAAAAGCCAACAGAAGTAGCTATACTTACATTACATAAACTTTAAGTCAAGAAGAGTGAAAAAAGCAAAGAATGTCATTTATTTCTGTAAGCATGTCATTATATAATGAAAAAGCAATCTGGGAAGAGATAACAATTTGAAATATATATGACCCAATGCTGGAGCATCCAGATTCATAAAGCAAATATTACTGGACCTAAAGAGATCTAGTAAACCTTTCACTACATGACTGCTGGAATCTCTCTGAATCTGCCGTGATTCTGGGGGCTACCTGATTCATGAGTCATTTATTGCTTAATTAAACTCCTTTCAATTTAATTCATCTGAGCCTTTTCTTTTAACAGGTAGATCCACTGATAGTTTGCACTTTGCTCCTGGAAAAGCTGCAGGCACTCAATACCAGTCTGAAGGCAGCTGCAGGGGCTATACCCTCTACAGCCACAGAGGCAGAGCTCCCCAAGGCCATGGGAGCCCACTTCTTACATTAGGTGTCCTGGATGTGAGACATGGAGTCAAAGGATATCATTTTTGCGCTTTAAGATTTAATGACTGTCCCACTGGATTTTGGATATGCATGGAGCCAACAGCCTCTTTGTTTTGGCCAACTTCTCCCATTTGGAACAGGAGCATTTATCCAATGCCTGCATATCCATTGTATCTTTCAAGTAACTAACTTGCTTTTGATATTACAGGCTCATAGGCTTATGTTTGTACCCCTAAAGGGTACAGACATAAATCCAATGTTTAACAGCAGAGTGACTATACTTAACAAAAATGTATTGTATTCAGGTGATGGACACCCTAAATAACCTCAGTTTATCATTACATGTTATATATACATTACAAAATTTCACATGTACCCCATAAGTTTGTACAAATAAAAAATAAGATCTATATAATTAGTTTATATCTCATATTTCCATATCTCATATTTTACAACCTTATGCCATTTGATTTTCACAATCAATTTATATGGTATGCATGCCCTGGGCTGTTTCCCCCATTTTCTAGAGTAGGAAACTGACTTGATGGTGTTAAGAGAAGTCAGTAGGTTAGAAAATGACCTATCAAGATTTAAATTCGGCCGGGCGCGGTGGCTCAAGCCTGTAATCCCAGCACTTTGGGAGGCCGAGACAGGCGGATCACGAGGTCAGGAGATCGAGACCATCCTGGCTAACACAGTGAAACCCCGTCTCTACTAAAAAATACAAAAAACTAGCCGGGCGAGGTGGCGGGCGCCTGTAGTCCCAGCTACTCCAGAGGCTGAGGCAGGAGAATGGCGTGAACCCGGGAGGCGGAGCTTGCAGTGAGCTGAGATCCGGCCACTGCACTCCAGCCTGGGCGACAGAGAGAGACTCCATCTCAAAAATAATAATAATAATAATAATGATAATGTTATTTAATGAAACTAACTATCTGTCAAGAATTGAAATATAATGAAATATAGGTTCTTATATTTTCTCCATGAGTATACTGTATGTGT
>NW_016803114.1:2046258-2058820 GCF_001698545.2 Rhinopithecus bieti
AAAAAAAAAAAAAAAAAAAAAAAGATTTAAATTCAAGTTCTGTAATTCAAGCCTAGGGCTCATTTCTACTCTGCCATGAAACCTAACTGGGTTTCTGAATTCTCAGTTGTGTTGTGTTTGGTTTGTTTTGAGGACAGATGAGTTCAGTTCAGTGAACAACTGAATGCCAGGCATTTTCATGGTAGGTATCGACCTTACTACAAAAGTACTCATAAATATTCCTCTTTTGGCTAGGATCAAAGCAGTTTATCTTTTTAGGTTTAAGTTCTGGTATTCTTTTTTTAAAATAGTGGTGATTTAGGGGAATCATATCTAGTCTTAAAAATCTAAAGTTTTCATCTCAAGGGTACTGTTGACCATGTGTCTGATGGTGGAACTCTGACCTTTGTCTTGTGTTTTAGGATCCAGGTTTGTACAGCTCCTGAAGGGCAGAGATCTCTTCAGAGGCAGGCCTTGGTCACCTACTTCCCTATGTTCTTGAGTCTCCCCTTTTATATCCTTTCCTAGCCTCCATGGCACCAACTTCCTTGATCTTGTGATTTCTTTCTCCCCTCCACTCCCCTCCCCTAGCTGCTGCTGCTTCTCCTCCTTTGCTGCTTCACTTCCATTGAAGCAGGAATAACCTTCACTGAAGGATTAGAGAACATCTCTGGAGAGTTATATAGGCCCTCTTCCTCCAGTTCCTTGATTTGAGAGCTATAGATACCTGTTCCTCTGTTTTGAGGACAGTTGGAGAAGCAGGGGCTCAGTAGGCATGACAGTTGCTCTGTGTTTGCTAGCAGAGGCCCATATAGTCAGCAGTGTGGGGTCTACCCTTCCTGGACCAGTCTTTATAGATGTTCTTACATGCATGCAATTCTCACCACTAGCAGAACATGCCTCAGCCAGTGACTAATTGAATCTCATTTGCTTTGTCACTCGCTGGGTGATTGCAGTCTTTCCCTTGAATTTATGACAGATTCTGGCCAAAGAGCTCTTTAGAAATTGGGGGACTTGGGGAATTTTAAGAGAATAAGGCTCTGGGTCTACTCAGGGTTGGAAACCTGACATCCTTCCCACTTTTCATCTCTTCAGATCTAACAAAACAATAGTCAATTAAGTGAACAACCAGGCTTCCTGCTTTATTGGGCACTGTTTCCATCATTGAAGGACTTAGCAGACTGAATAATTTGTGTATTTGTGGCAAACATATTTCAGAAATTAATGCACCCAGCCATCTGAGTTTATATTCAGAAATAAAATTGTAATTAAATATAGAAACAATCAGCTTGCCTCTGTGCTGACGATGTTGTTAATGGATTTTCTAGAGGTAAGCACCATCACTTTCTGTATTCCAATGATGTTCAAGATTCATGGTTTATAGATTCCTGCATCATTTGTGATGGGCACAGAACCCTGGAAAACTGATGACTGGTTTGTTGGAAGCCAAGGTTATTAGACATTATGTGCAAATTTAGGAGTCACTGTGGCTATAATTTCAAGTGTCATATGTTACCTGGAATGGACTGAGTCCAATATTTTCATTACTAACTTCCTTCAATTAACTTTGCTTTATCTTAGCAGGCAAACATGTCATATTGTCACTCAGTGTCCGAAGGCAATTAACCAACTGACATAACATTTTTAAAAAGTTCAAAGATAAAGCACATTTGCTCAGGAAAAATTACTTGGTGATTTTCTCTTGTTAATTAATTTCCCAGTCATCAGTGCCAGCCTCCAGCTTTTGTCTGGCCACTTTCCTTTTTCACCAAGTTGCCATTTCTTCAGCCTTGTAAACAGGAAGCTAGTGAATTGATCTAGCCATACTTTGACAAAGAGATGAAGGCAGCTGCATCCTGGGCATCTGTTGCCTTCTGGAAATGTGTCAAGGTTCCTTTCCCTACACAGGGGAAACCAGGGGTCAGCAGAGGGCAATGCTATGAGCAGCTCCAGAGTGCATTTGTGAGTAATCTTGGTGTTTTCTACTCTGTGCAGGTGGGGGATGGGGCCAGTAGCAGAGGTGATCACAGAGGCAATCAGGAAAGAATCACATCTCCCTAGCTGAGCCTGGAGCTCTGGATGCAGCCAGAGGGCTTTTGCCCTACACTGCTTCAGAGAGAAACATTTTAGAAAGAAATGGCAATTGCAGTAGCACGATCTATACACATTCTCCAATACAAACTGTCTGCTTTTTCCATTTGGACACTTGTTGAGAAGGGCCCAGCATTCCAAACATGGTCCCCTCCTTCTTCTTCAGATCTCTTCTTCTATAATGGATGGCAGGGGCAGACAGTCAGGTTCCTTCTGTCCAGGAGAGACCTCCTTTATCTTTGCTTTACTTGGGTCAGCTGATCTTTTGAGGGCAGCCTCTTGAGGACTTCTCATCACTCCACTCTCTCTCCCCAGAAGGGGCGTTACAGACGAGGCCGTGGAGGCCCGAGAGGTTCGGTGACTTTCCTGCGTTCACATGGCTGCTTGGTGATGGAGGCAGCTTCTTCCAGAATCCCCACTCTTGCTCAAGGACTGATATTCTGGGCTGGAGCAGCAGACCCCTGCCAAGCGGGGCCTAAACCAGATGGGTCCTCCAGTCAGGCTGGGTCAGGACGAGGTACCCCATACAGAGGACAGCCTGTTGTTCAGGAGGGGCGCTTCTCTGAGGCTCCTCAGGTGTGTCATTGCTCAACTCCAGAGTTGGGCTAAATGCCCCTTTCTGATTCCACTTAAGTACTTACTCTTGTATATTGAATTTGTCTTCTCTAATTATTATTAATGGCTAATTTTTATTAAATATTTACTAAGGGTCAGGATCTCTTCTACATGCCCTAAAATAGTGTCTTTTTAAATTATCATGACAATTGTATAAGGAGATTTCTATTATCCTCATCCTACAGATGAGGAAACCAGAACTCACAGAAGGTAAAACTGTTGCTGGAAGGCACACAAAAAGTGATAGAATTTGGACCTCCCTCTCCCTACTCCAGGGCAGAGCTTTCTGTATAACAGATGCTCAATAACTGTTAATTTGTGTCATCTGTTTTTATTTTTGTAAGGTCAGGCAAGATCTTCCACTCTGGAAGAGCAGAGGGGCCAGTAGAGACTACTTTTGCTACTTAGATGAGCAGGATCCCATACTCAAGCACCAGCCTATTATTTCCTCTCTATTCACTTAGTCCAGTGTGTATTGCGCATTGCACAAGGACAACAGGCCATGACTTGTGTTATGAGGACTTGTCTGTACAAAGTGTTATGTAAACCAAGTGGAGGGAGCCATAAACTGCCGGGGGAGCAAGAAAAGATTTCACAGAGAAAGAAACACTGGATTTGGGTACTGCAGGATGTGCAGGAGTCCTCCAAGTACAGGCAAGCAGAGGGCATGTACAGAGAGGAACAGCATGTGCAAAGACAAGGTGGCAGGAAGGGGCCTAATGTGTTCACAGAAAGGAGAGGTTTGGTGTTACTGCAGGCTAGGGGATACATGGTAGAGATTTTAAGGACAGGATGGGGAAAGAAGGGAAAAAAATCCAGCTGTTAAAAGGCCTTACACTGTGTTAAGTTTGTAAGGCTTATCCAAGCTATAATTTATAGTGCAGGATAGAATTGTTATTTGAATAGGAGGTGGGGAAAAACTGTGGCAAATGTACATTCAGAGGTACTTTCCCTAATAAAGTAGAGAAGGAGGGAGAGCCTTGGCAACACAACACCTTGGAGATTGCAGATTTTCATGGATCACTTCTGTTCAGCAAGTCAAAAAAGAATGGGAAATGAGGGATAAAAAGATCCCATTTTAGTTCAGAAGAACCCATACAAGGCAACAATTCTGTTTTAAAGGCTATGGGGATAGAAGCTGAGTACATCAACTTGCGTTTGCTGCAGATGTGAGAAAGGGATTTCACCGGACCCCAAGCTGACTAAAAGCAAGCTGGGCCAAAGATAATCCACACTCAATTTCTTTCTTTCCCTTGCCTTTCCTTGCCTTCCCTTTCTTTTTTGAGGGTCCTCTACATTTAGTTTTAATTTTAATTTTTTTAAGTTCCGGGATACATGTGCAGAACGTGCAAGTTTGTTACATAGGTATACATGTGCCATGGTGGTTTGCTGCACCTCTCAACCCATCATCTAGGTTTTAAGGCCTTTATGCATTAGGTATTTGTCCTAATGCTCTCCCTCCCCTTGCCCCCAGCCCCTCCACAGGCCCTGGTGTGTGGTGTTCCCCTCCCTGTGTCCATGTGTTCTCATTGTTCAACTCCCACTTATGAGTGAGAACATGTGGTTGGTTTTCTGTTCCAGTGTTAGTTTGCTGAGAATGATGGCTTCTAACTTCATCCATGTCCCTGTTTTCAGGACATGAACTCATTGTTTTTTATGGTTGTACAGTATTCCATGGTGTGTATGTGCCACATTTTCTGTATCCAGTCTATCACTGATGAGCATTTGGGTTGGTTCCATGTCTTTGCTATTGTAAATAGTGCTGCAATAAACATATGTGTGCATGTGTCTTTATAGGAGAATGATTTATAATCCTTCAGGTATATACCCAATAATGGGATTGCTGGGTCAAATGGTATTTCTGGTTCTAGATCCTTGAGGAATCACCATACTGTCTTTCCACAATGGTTGAACTAATTTACACTCTCACCAACAGTGTGAAAGCATAGTATTGGAAGTTCTGGCCAGGGCAATCAGGCAAGAGAAAGAAATAAAGGGTATTGAAATAGGAAGAAAGGAAGTCAAACTGTCTGTTTGCAGATGACATTACTGTATATTTAGAAAACACACTCAATTTCTATTGGCAAATACTAGATCAGGCTCTAGGAACCAGAAGTTCAGAATATCATTTGGGGGTCTTTAGTAGGGTGCAAAAAAGTTATATCCTCGAACAAATGAGCAGAAACCATAAGGAGAGGCTTTGTTTTAAAAGAAAACAGGATGAGGAGGGTTAAAAAGGGCTATGAGTAAAAGCCAAGAATGCAAGGAAAGTAAGAATAGGAGGCAGAATAAAAATTCATATTGAAGACAGTAACATCTGAGTTCAAATGATAAAATCAAGTCCTGGACAAACTTAGGAAGTTTCCCCAGGATGCAGAAGAAAGGAAAAAGAAATAAAAATGAGGTCAAGAAAACTATAAACACGGAGGACAATAAATGGAACTCTAACCTAAATCTCTGTTTACAAGTAAACTGTAAGAGTTAGAAATAAAAGAGTAATCAAAGTCATCATTGCAGGAAACTTTCCTGAGCTAAACCCTTTTTTCAGCTGTTTGAGATATGCAGCTGAAAAGGCCACATGGGGAGAGAGTTTAACACACTGTGCATAGAGATGGAGTTGAGTGCAGGTAAGGACCGTGACTGCTTTATTTTTATTTGTTTTTTTTCAGGATGGTGTCTCACTGTTGCCCAGGCTGGAGTGCAGTGGCACAATCTCGGCTCACTGCAACCCCTGTCTCCTGGGTTCAAGTGATTCTTCTGCATCAGCTTCCCAAGTGGCTGGGACTACAGGTGTGTGCCACCATGCCCGGCTAATTTTTTGTATTCGAACTCCTGACATCAAGTGATCCTCCCACCTCGGCCTCCGAAAGTGCTGGGACTGTGACTGCTTTAGATGAATGAAAAGCTCTACTGGTTTGGTTCCTTCATGCACTGGGCTGGGGTGGGTTAGAGTTTGACTTTGAAATGTGGCAGAGCTGTGCCAGATTCTGAGACATGTCAGAGCTGTTGAAGCTTTGCCTTGACCTTGTTCTTGACCTGGAGTCTGATTATGTATCTGCCCATCCTCTGCTTCTACCCTGAGCCAACTCTTTTCAGCAAAGCATGGGGCCCCTTCTCCCAGGGCTGCGAGATTTAGTAAAGAAAAGCACAGGATTCCTAACTAAACTTGAATTTCAGATAAACAAATTGGGACAGATATTCAAAAATTATGTGAAATTAAATCTGAAATCTGTATTTTATTTAGCAACCCTACTCTTTCACTTGCGCACACTTTTCCCTAACACTTGCCTTCATTACCTTCCATTCTCAGACTCTTGTGTACATATTTGAAGGTTTTTGGTTCACTTGCCAATATTTGGGCTAGCACTAACTTGAAAAATTCTAACATCTAATGAGATAGAATATCGCTCAGTAAACATAAACGTTTCTTCACAGTATAGTCCCTTTTGTATCAGGTCCTATGGAAGCTTTTATACAATTTCTAATTTTGTCATGAAATTTCTGCCAAAGCCTGTCCTCAGAATCCATACTCTTGGTTAACAGAATAATTAGTACACATGTGTAAAGTTAAGCTAAGGAAATGGACATCTATTTAAAATTATATATTTACGTCATTGTTTAAAAAAATTTCTCCAAAATGTTAGCAGTGATTTCCTCTGAGTAACAAGATTTTTTAAAAGCAATAGTTTTTTATTCATCTTGTTCTAGATTTTCGAAGTGTTAACATGAGAATAAAACATTTCATAATAAATAATAAAGATACTTTCATTTAAAAAAGAAAATAGTATTTCAAGATGATCCATAATTCAAAAGTCTTGCCAGTAACTCTTAAACTTGATTGTCCTTCAGAATCACATGAGGAGCTCTTAAAAATTACGAACTACTTCCTGGGTTTTACCTCTTAGTTAATGAATGAATCTCTATCACTAGATCCAGGAGTCAGTGTTTTGGAAAAGCTTCCCAGGTGGTTCTGATGGAGTCTGAGGGGCATCTACCCTTGGACTGGCATTCAGGAGCCAGAGACTTAGAAACAAACAGCACGTGCAGTTTTAGATTTCCCAGGTGTGGAGAGAAGTTTCCTCTCTCTGCTGACACATGTATGATAGCCCTAATGAGGATAAATAACTATCTTTCTAAAGTTACCTGCTGCCAAGTAAATTTCCTAATTGCCACGGAAGCTTTGGTTGGGCCACTTTGTTTATTTTGACATAAGTTGCAAGTATTTTAAAAGGAACACTTGGAATCTGTGATGGAAGGACTTCAGGCCTCGTTATCCCAGCAGAGGGCAGCAGCCATGGGGTCTGCAGAGAAAGGCCTTGGACCATCCTCAGGCGTAGTGTGGAAATTGAATCTTTCCTTTTTCTAGCCAACCCAGGAGCAGAGGCAGGAGATGAGATAAACAAGGTAAAACCATCCTGGGTGACAAGGAGGCTGAGCCTTATAGCGTCCTCAGGGATCTGCTGTGATGCCATCCATTTGTAAGATGTTACATTTAAACATTAGAAAATGTCTTCTGGATACAGCATTTAATACAATGAGACAGAAGTAGGAGGAAAGAATAGGGTTAAAGGATTCACTAGGATGGTCAGGCAGCCATAAGGCAATCTGCATTCTTTCTTCATTCTTTCAATTCTAAGCATAGCATTTTTAAAAATTTACTTTTATTATTGGGTGCTGATTGCATATGAAAATAAAGGTCCAGTCACTGAGACGAAGCTGGTTCATCCTTCCAGCCTCACACAGAGGAAGGGGGCATAGCCCAGCAACCTTTGCTCCCCTGCTGGTGCTGCTCTTTATCTTTTGGGGAGGGGAGCAGGACAGTTGGAGAAATAGACATCCCTGTGGCCAAAACCACCTGGGGATGAATGTCCTTATCATTCATTTTCCCTTATCTGATCCCTTACACATTTTTTTTCCCCCCAATTGCAAATCCTCAGGCTTATCTGGCAGATTTAAGTTGAGGAAAAACCAAAGCTTATTAAT
Organism: Rhinopithecus bieti; assembly: GCF_001698545.2. Classification (NCBI taxonomy): domain Eukaryota; kingdom Metazoa; phylum Chordata; class Mammalia; order Primates; family Cercopithecidae; genus Rhinopithecus; species Rhinopithecus bieti. The sequence goes on from NW_016803114.1 coordinate 2,053,927, forward strand.
TTATTTCTGGAGTTTCAAGGGACTCTTTAGTTATCTTAGAGCTTGAATGTAACAGCCAGTCTGAAACTTACATCCTTCTCCATCCATCCATCCATCCATCCATCCATCCATCCATCCAGTAACATTATGCTAGGCACTAGGTAGGTAGGGATGATGAACAAGAAAGGATTCCCCCTTATATTTTTTTCCAGCCTAGCAGGGAAGATATAACTATAAAAATTATGATAAAACATTCTAAATGCTAATACACAGGTAAGACTTATTAATTTTGAAATGGTTTTATTAGATATAGTATAGGTGTTAAGAATTATACTATAGGGTCAGATTGCTAGGTTCAAGTCCTATCTCTTTCATATACCTTCTGTGTTAATCTGGGCAAATATTAATCTTTCTGTGCCCCAGTTCCTCATTTATAAAAGAAGGATAAGTGTGGTACCTAGTAAGTTTCTTAGGAGATTTAAATTAGTTAATATGTATCTATTTGAAAAACTCAGAAATCACAACCTGAAAGGCAAAAATATAACAGGGAGTTTACACAAACAGTTCTAACTTCTGCCCACCGTCATTCTTGAATATTTTCTCTACCTTTTATCTCCATCCTTCCAAGTAGCACATGGAACAACATGAAAATGGAACAACATGAAAATAATGGTAGGTGAATTGGCTCTAAGAAAGAAATCTCCCGTGAAAGAAAATTACCAAGTTGTCTCTGGAATAGTGTTTTTAATCCCTTTTAGGGTCATGGATTCCTTTGAGTATTCATTCACTGATTCAATAATTAGTGAGTACCTACTTTGTGCTAAATGTTATTTCAGGCACTCAAAGCAAAGATTGTTGCCCTTCTGGAGCTAATATTCTGAGATGCAGGTAGTTAGACAAGCAAAAACCATAATACAGAACTCAATTATCTAATATACAGGAGGTGACATGTTTGCGAAAAACAAAAGCAGCAGGAGAGAGAGGGTCAGAAGTGCTGGTAGATGTGGTGGGGCATGGTGTAATTTAAAACAGGGTGGCCGGGGTAGAACTCATTGAGAAGGTAACATTTGAGCAAGGATATAAAGAAACTAAGGGAATTGGCAGCATACATACCTGAGGGAAGAGTGTTTGAAGTTTGGGAGGTGCTAGTGCAAAGGTCTTAAGGCAGGGAGTGCCTGGCATGTGACAAGGAGGTCAGTGTGGCTGTGGCTGAGTGAGGCAGGTAAGTGGTAGGAGATGAGAGCAGACTACCTAGGAAAGCCATCCATCCTTTCTTTGGAGCAGTGATTCCCATACATCAGCATGCATCAGGGCTTATTGAAACACAGGCTGTGGTGGTACCATCCCAGAGTTTCTAACATTTCTTTTTTTTTTTTTTTGAGACAGAGTCTCGCTCGCTCTGTCGCCCAGGCTGGAGTGCAGTGGCCAGATCTCAGCTCACTGCAAGCTCCGCCTCCCGGGTTCACGCCATTCTCCTGCCTCAGCCTCCCAAGTAGCTGGGACTATAGGTGCCCGTCACCTCGCCCGGCTAGTTTTTTTTGTATTTTTTAGTAGAGACGGGGTTTCACCGTGTTAGCCAGGATGGTCTCGATCTCCTGACCTCGTGATCCACCCGTCTAGGCCTCCCAAAGTGCTGGGATTACAGGCTTGAGCCACCGCGCCCGGCTGAGTTTCTAACATTTCTAACAAATTCCCAGGTGATATTGACATTGCTGGTTAGAGGACCACACATTGAGAACCTGTCATCTAATACATAGTTACACGATGATACATATGATTTGATGGCATTTCTGGGCCCCTAAAGTCTGTCCTGGACTGCAATTTAGGAATCCTCTAGTAAAAAGCATGATATTTGACCTGTAACTCAGGTCAGGCTAGAAAAATTCCTGATAATGTTCCTGATTAAACTTCTTAACTACAGTGGTGGCTCTTTAGCTCTGCTATATGTATGTTTTATTCTACTCACTGAATAAGAATTTGTGGAGTACTTTGTTACAAACACAAATTTGAGCTTCTTGAAAGATAACATTAAAAAGCACTAAAAGCCTTTCCACAGGGCACATAATTGGCTTGACGTATTGCCTTCTAAAATAGCACGTGACTCTGTCAGTGTCTCGAGGGGAAGATTAAAGACCTGGAGTTCCGCAGTGTATCCTCATCAGGATAGTACCCATACATTGAGAAGGAGCCAACAAATTCCCTAGACTTCTAAATAACAAAAGGTTTTTTTGACTGTTTTTAATGAGAAGCTGAAGCAGCGCTCAGAGAACCAAAATGACCTGGCAATTATCTGTTGTGAAGAGATAGTGGGGAGAATATTAAGTGAAAAGAGGGAAATGTGAAAGCTAGAATCAGATAGCTTGATCAGTGCAAGATGAGGTCTGAATTATGTGCAACCTACTTTGTATTTACTTGGTTTTGCAAGTTAGATTGGAGTTTGATCCATAGGCTGGACAAGAGCAATTGCGCATTTCTGGGATACCTCAGAGAATAAGTACTCAGCGAGAGAATAAAGAGCTGATTGGCATGTTAAGAATGCAAATGATGAGAACACAGAAATGCTCCAAGGAACAAGAGAGGACAACTGGGCAGTGAATAAAAACATGCACAAAACTAACGTAATCGTTGCCTTATGCCACTTACCGTTCCTACCACAGAGAAGGCTAAGCAACCAAAAGATTCATTGACTCAATGATACTGATTTCCAAAGATGACTAAGGCATATCTGGCCTTAGAGGGACTTAAATTATGAAGCAGTGGCTCATATTTTGAAGCAATTACCAAGTCATTTTCAGACACATGTTTCTCTTCAGTTGTCTGTGCTTTCTTATGCTCTGGGTTTGGATAATGCCCCTTTTCCAGTTGAAGTCAAAGTGAATATATACGATGCATTTCAGTTGAACCTACATCTCAAATAAATGTCTATAATGTTTAGCTGATACTCTCCTTCTCAAAATAAATAGTGGAGGGCTTGTTTTAAAATAGGATTGTCTTTTGTAATAGCATTGTAGGAGTATAATTTTCTAGTTAAAACAGTATTTAATAAATTGGGTTGCTTTGTGGGTCTCAGATATTCACCCACAGGAAGTTAGATTGGCGATAGGGAAAAGTTGCTAAGCTTGGTGCTATGACATGTGAGTTAGTCTTTGTTGGGTTTCATGGGTTGTGTTGCCTTAGAAAAGTCACTTACATACCCTAGAAAATCCGTGCAATGATTGCAGTTAAGGGGTTGTTGGAAGGTCAAATGTGATAGAGTGTGTAAGTTTAATTTTAAATACAAAAAACTAGCCGGGCGAGGTGGTGGGCGCCTGTAGTCCCACTACTCGGGAGGCTGAGGCAGGAGAATGGCGTAAACCTGGGAGGCGGAGCTTGCAGTGAGCTGAGATCCGGCCACTGCTCTCCAGCCTGGGCGACAGAGCGAGACTCAGTCTCAAAAAAAACCCAATGTACGTATCTTAATTTCAAAACACTTTATTGCTTAGGCTGGGATGGCAGGCTTGAGCCACTGTATGTTTTTTTTTTTAGATATAATGCTAAAAGCAAAAAACCAACAACATAAAAAAAAAAAACCTGTCTAGATCATAGACTGAATTTTGGCTTTGGATCTGGATTTTGACTTCACAAATAACACTCGAAGTATTTTAAAATATAAGGCTAAGTAATATCTCGTGATTCAGTTTTAATTACACACTAAAATTATTTCTCCAATTGTCATGATTTTGTGAAGGGAAAAGACCCCTCAACTCTTCAGCAATATTTTCCATATAGACACAGCTTCATAAAAAGAAAAAAAGAGACCTTTATGAATATATTGTTTATAGAATAATTTTTTTATTAAAACTTTCATTTTGCGATAAGTGGAGATTCACATTCATTGATCTATATGTTTATCCCTCTGCCAACATCACAATATCCTGATTACTGTAGCCATGAAATCAGGTAGACTTTACTTGTAGTCTTGAAATCAGGTAGACTTTCCTTTTAAAAATAGTTTTAGGTATTTGAGTTCATTTACCTTTCCATATACATTTTAGACTGCTCTGCCCTCCTCTGGAGAGGGGTGGATAGTCCAGGCTTTTCACATGGTGTCCTCTGATATCATGGGGGAAGGGTGTGCTATTTACCTGTTAGCAAGAATGAGAATTACTGCATCTTATTTGGCTTCCTCTAACACCACCCTGGCGTTTGGCTTCCCACTTGTGTGAGACAAAAAATCCAGGAAACTCAACATTGTCATTCTGTGGGTCCTGAAGTCCCTGGTTATTTTGCCTTATTTTCTCTGTTTTATATATAATGCCTAGGATTTTTAGTTGCACTTATAGAGAGGAATAGGGATAATACGTCTATTCCATATTCTTAGAAGCAGAAGTCGTCTTCCCCAAATTTTACTATTTTCTACAAGAAAGTACAATCAACACTGTTTATTTTCCAATGTGACTTGTAAAATGGGGTAATAAACATGGGGTGAGGCCTTACACCAAGACAAGTTTTTCAGAGCAGTAGGCTGAAGTTCTAAAAAAAGACACAATTTTTCAGAATGCCCTGCCGCCTTACTCATGAATGCTAAATTGTTCCACATCCCTGAGAAGTAGCATGGATCATGGAAAGTGCATGGGAAGGAGTCTTGGCTTTGACTCTCTTTCTGCCACTAACTTTGATTCTAGAAGAGACAACCATCTCTTAGAGAGGTCCAACTAATGCTAAAGCATCGCTGAAGCCATGTGAGAGCACTGGACACTTACAACTTCTGTCTCAGTTCTTTGAAAAGGGGGCCAAATTCTGCTGGTCTCAGAAAAATGAAAAAGGGTACTGTCTGCTGAGGCTCTGTCTTGACCAAACTGAATGTTCATGAAAGCAGGTATCTTTTTTCTTTTTTCTTTTTCTTTTTCTTTTTTTTTTTTTTTTTTTTTTTTTT
>NW_016803114.1:2059193-2067023 GCF_001698545.2 Rhinopithecus bieti
TGGTCTCAATCTCCTGACCTCGTGATCCGCCCGTCTCGGCCTCCCAAAGTGCTGGGATTACAGGCTTGAGCCACCGCGCCCGGCCTCAGGTATCTTTTTTCTAGCCTCATTTTATTTTTGCTATAAAATATTTGCTATCATTTGTGGGAAATTCTGTATTTCATCCAATAAATATTTTATGAGACATTTCAATCTTGTAAAGAGATGGTAAGTTACTCTGTTCTGGATTGTCTGAAGCAGCCACCTCTCTCCGTCTGCCTTCATCATGCTTCTTGCATGTACTGGCCTCACGTGCTTCTTCCTCTGGTTGAAACAAATTGCTGTCCAGTCCTATGTGAGCTCCAGTAGTAACCAAAGTGTGAGGCCCTGTGTCTGTGCATGCTCTGGAAATGCCTGGCACTTAGACATGCTTGATTAATAACCATGACAAAATAGGGCCTTGGATTTTCAGGCTGTTCCCTGCAGATTCCTCAAATTGGAATCCTGGTAGAGCCCTCAGGATAAAGTTGCTATTTAATAGATGGATGGATGAATACATAGATAGAAGGATAATGTAGGTCTATGTATAATTTATAAACATGGAAATTTTCTGCAAGGGTTGTATATTTAGATCATAACAGAATCTTAAATGTTTTGAAATGTATAGTAAGTTAGAGCATGCACCTACAATATCCTGAAAATAAGCTGGTTTCTCTTATTTTGAAAAACTGGTTTATGGCTATATTTCTGAAATCTGAACACAGGTTATTTTGTATTGAAGATAGGAAGTGTGGTGAGAAAACTGCAATAATTTTCATTTTTAAAATTTTTTTCCCTTGCCCTCATTTTCTGTGTCCTTTGCTTCTTCTACTGATCTAACTTCCAAGGTTAATGTTTAAGAGATAAAAAAAAAAAGAGGAAAACTCAATACTGCCAACATCAGTATTTATTATAAAACATGCCTCTTAAACAAAATAGAAGACTTACAGAATTGTTGAACTCAATTCTTAAGGTATCCAGATTGAATTTATTTCCATTCTTGAAAATTCAGATCAAAGTCCACTTTTTCCAAGCAATCTTCCTAGATCATTTTGAGCTAAGACCTTGCCACACTGCAGTTATTCCTTCCTCTCAAGTCCTTAGTATCACTACCACCCAGGTGATATTTTTCATCGCCTATCTGGGCCATCTGCCATTGGTGTTCATGTCTTATTTTGTTGCTAGGTTGTGAGCAACTAGAGTCCAGAAACATTTCAGCTCTCTCAAATGTCTTCATATAGGAGTACCCCAAAATATTTTTTCAATAAATTTATAAACAATGTACTAGAAGAATCAGCTCTGAAAGTTACGCTGTCTTTTAGGCACATTATGCTGTAAGCAGATTTTGACTCTTCTGTCCAGACTTTATCCTTTATATTCATTAATCATTTAAATTCATTACCCCTCATCCACCAATTAATAGAAGAAATTGAGGGCCATAAAAATATCTTACATTAGCAAGTGAATCCAGTATTCTGCATTATTTTCAATACTTATCACAAAACCTGTTTATATTACATTGAATCTATTCAGAAATTGAACTCTATTCAAAAATACATTTAGCTTTTTATAACCCTATATTTGGCATTGCGATACTCTAATAAAATACTTTATTTCATATTCCTGACTCCATTTGTATAGCGATTAGAGTACACAGCTAGCTATGGCATAATGAAAAATGGATGAATTATGTAGATCAGTGCTGTCCAATGGAAGCTGAGGTAGACAAAATCCCCACCAAGATGTCCACATCCTAATCCCTGAAACCTGTGAATATGCTATTTCACATGGCAAAGGGATTTGTAGATAAGATTAAGGATCTCGAGATGGGGAGATTATCCTGGATTATTTGCGTGGATACAAGGTAATCACCAGGGTCCTTATAAGAGGGAGAATCAGAGTAAGAGAAGGAGATATGATAACAGGAGAGAGAGAGACAGAGAGACAGAGACTTGAAAATACTATGCTGCTGCTGACTTTGAAGATAGAAAAAGGGGCCATAGCCAAAGAATATAAAGGTAGCTTCTAAAAGTTGGAAAAGGTAAGGAAACAGTCTTTCTTAGTTTCCTACTGAACCTTGATGTTAGGATTTCTGATCTCTAGAACTAATTATAAGATGGTAAATTTGTGTTGCTTTAAGGCACTGATTCTGTAGTAATTTGTTACAGCAGCAATAGGAAACTAATAGAGAAACAAAATTTGAGCCACATATGGAATTTTACATTTTCTAGTGGTCACATTAAACACATTAAAATATAAAGTGACACAAATTTAATAATCAATTTTGTTTAACCCAATATGCCGGTAATATTATTTCAACATATAGTCAGATTAAAAGATGGCTTATTTTATATACTTTTTTCTTAAGTAAATCTTCAAAATTCAGTGTGCACTTTACAGTTACAGTGCCTCACAATCTGGATTAGCACATTTTGAGTGCATAATTGTCAGGTATGGCTGGTGGCTACTGTATTGGATAGCTTAAATGCAGATTATTCGAGTATAACCCATTTTGCCTGAGTCTTTTACGACCTTGTCACTCAAAATGAGGTTCATCAACAGCAACATTGTCACCTGTGAGTTCATCAGTTACGGTTGCAGCACTCCCCTCTTTCCCTCAATCTATGGGCAGAATTTTCATTTTAACAAGAATGCTGGCAGTGACTCAAATGCCCATTAATCTTTGAGAAGCATTGCTCTAGATATTGGATAAAACTTTTTTTTTTTTTTTGCTTGCATTATTCATATGAAAGGTTGCTTAAATATTTTGTTTAAATCACCTCTTTCTCAAAATGATCAGTATTTTCTGGTGATTGCTTTGAAAAATGTTAAGCATTGCTGGGAAAATCCAGGATTTTCTATGGAGAATTCTGTATTTTATCTGTTCCTTCACAGTGAAGAACTGTGAATGCTATAATTACCTGCAAAGGGATTAAATTTGGTCTCCCTTCTAGCTGCCTTCAAGGTAAAATAGTGAATGAGTCTATTCAAAAAGTGCTACCATCCACTGAATAGACCTGCAGTCATGCATGAGAACAAATTGCCTGATGATTTTCCACAATGGTGTGGACAGGTAGTCCATGGGAAATCTGTCGTACAGTTGCATCACTCCCACCCTGCTGTTCATTCATACACATGAAAAGGAATTGTCAATGATGTGAAGGCTAAAGCAGGTATGGTATACTTTCTGTAAGTTCCTTACAATAACCAGCATCTTTTCTCTGGAATTTTGTGACACTCACGCTTTGAGATGGATCGCTCATCAGCAAAATGAACACAATACGTTTGGGTGCTCAGAAAATGTTAATTGACAAAATTAATGCCATTTAAAACCACAGACGAACTTCAGCAACTGCAAGATAAAGTGCAGAGTGTAAATTCCCACACTTCATCCTTTGCTTGGTGATTTGCCTTCTTGTTTTGCTTTGTTATTTTCTCCTTTGGTTCAGGAGGATTTGACAAATGAATCTTTAGCTAAAGTGGGGAAGAGCAAGTTCCTAACATTTTTTTAATACTTGAAAAGGACCTTAGGATAATCAAAATTATGTTCTTTAATGATCTAAGCAGGACAATGGAAAAGCCTGAGTTAAATTTGTTTTGTTAAATATTATAACAAAAATACAGACTGCTTTTGGCAATACAGCAGTCTAGATTTTATATGTGTAACTTTAAGCTACAAAGCACTTAGATAAGTTGATAAAATGCAAGAAATATCTTCTCAAATGTGTATTTGAGATCATGGGAGTGTAAGGGAAATACAAAGGCAGAACCAAAATATAAATAGTAAGTGGATAGAGGCAGCTGCTCTCGGGATAGTCGCCTGTCTTAGTAAACCTAAGTGTGTATTTCAACAGAGGCATGCAGGAGGTTAGTAAACCTAAGTGTGTGTTTCAACAGATGCATGCAGAAGGTGGGCATAAGTTGGGGAGTTGAAAATGGGACCTCTTCACAAAGCCAGGATCATAGGAGAGTCACACTTCAATGAAAGGGGTAGACTAAAACTTCTGTCTACAACCAAATGGTGGTAACAAAGCCACTAATGGAAACACAACATGAAGAAAATAAAGAGAATGGGGGAGAATTACTAAAAAAGAGACTGACCGACAATTTTGCAGAATTGATAAATGACTAGAGGCTCAGAATTAAGCACAAATCCCAAGCACATAAATAACAATAAATCCATAAGTAGATATATTAAAGGGTAACTACATAACACAAAAGACAAAATATCAAAAGAGCAACCACAGAAAAAAAGCTGGATTATTTCAAAGGAATAACAATTAGATTGATAGCAGAATTCTCTACAGTAAACATAGGAGTCAGAAGACTGTGCTCAGATTACTAAGATAAAATATCAACCCCATTATTTAATAAAAATGGCAAATAGTCTTTTAAAAATTTTTAGTTGACATGTAAGAATTGTACATGTTTATGGGATATGAAGTGATATTTCAAAATGTGCATATGATGTGTAATCAAATGAGGATAATTAGCATATCCATCACCTCAAACATTTATCATTTCTTTATGTTACAAACATTCAAAATCCTCTCTTCTAGCTGTTTGAAAATATACAATGCATTTCATGGCAAAAAAAAAAAAAAAAAATCAGTGAGTTTATCATAGTCAATTACTGAATGAACTTCCAAAGGTTGTTCTTTCTAAAAATTAAATTGAGCCTAGAACAAACTGAAATATGGGAAAGACTAATGAACAGAGTAATCAGAATACATGATGTAAAATATAAGCAAATACTAATTGCAAAAATCAATAACAAAATGATATTAACTAATCTGGTGGGGAAAAATAGTGGAAAATATTGGAAATCAATAAAGTGAAAAGGAAGGAGGAGGATCAAAGTTTTTAGGAGTGTAGAATTACTGATCAACTTTGACTTTAAAAGTAAACATTTTGAAGGTAATTAAAAAAATAAACAGTGGCTAGGCACAGTGACTCAGACCTGTAATCCCAGCACTTTGGGAGGCTGAGGTGGGAGGATCACTTGAGACCAAGAGTTTCAGATCAGCCTGGGAAAGAGCAAGACCCTGTCTGTACAAAAAGTTTAAAACATTAGCCAAGCATGGTGACACACACCGGTAGTCCCAGCTATTTGGGAGGTTGAATTAGGAGGATCGCTTGAGCCTGGGAAGTTGAGGCTGCAGTAAGCCATGATCGTGCCACTATACTCCAGCCTGGGTGACAAAGTGAGACCCCCATCTCAAAAGAGATAATAAAGAAACAGTGTGTAATTTCCAAGTAAGCAAGTAGAGAAAAAGAAGAAATAGAATAAAAATAACTCAATCTAAATGGTGAGAAAATAAGTGGGGGAGAAAAGCATAGAAAATTTCAGGGAAGCTAGCAAAAAATATTATGGTAGTACCCTAATAAAAATTATAACAAATCTACATGGTCTAAACTTGCTAGTTAAAAGACAGACAGTTGCAAGATGGCCAAATAGGAACAGCTCTGGTCTGCAGCTCCCAGCATGATTGATGAAGAAGATGGGTGATTTCTGCATTTCCAATTGAGGTACCTGGTTCATCTCATTGGGACTGGTTGGACAGTGGGTGGAGCCCATGGAGAGCAAGCCAAAGCAGGGCAGGGCATCACCTCACCCAGGAAGCACAATGGGTTGGGGGATTTCCCTTTCCTAGCCAAGGGAAGCTGTGACAGACTACCTGGAAAAATGGGACATTCCTGCCCAAATACTGCACTTTTCCCAAGGTCTTAGCAACTGGCACACAAGGATATCCTCTTCCGTGCCTGGCTTGGCCGGTCCCATGCCCATGAAGCCTTGCTCACTGCTAGTGCAACAGTCTGAGATCGAACTGCAAGGCGGCAGCCTGGTGGGGGAGGGGCATCTGCCATTGCTGAGGCTTGAGTAGGTAAACAAAGTGGTTGGGAAGCTCCAACTGGGTGGAGCCCACTGCAGCTCAACAAGGCCTACTGCCTCTAGACGCCACCTCTGTGGACACGGCATAGCTGAACAAAAGGCAGCAGTCAACGTCTGCAGACTTAAACGTCCTTGTCTGACAGCTCTGAAGAGAGCAGTAGTTCTCCCAGCACAGCATTTGAGCTCTGACAATGGACAGACTGCCTCCTCAAGTGGGTCCCTGACCCCTGCATAGCCTAACTGGGAGACATCTCCCAGTAGGGGCTGACAGACACCTCATACAGGCAGCTGCCCCTCTGGGATGAAGCTTCCAGAGGAAGCTTCAGGCAGCAATATTTGCTGTTCTGCAAACAGGTCTGGAGTGGACCTCCAGCAAACTCCAACAAACCTGCAACTGAGAGACCTGACTGTTAGAAGGAAAACTAACAAACAGAAAGGAATAGTATCAACATCAACAAACAGTTCATCTACATCAAAACCTCATCTGTAGGTCACCAACATCAAAGACCAAAGGAAGATAAAACCACAAAGATGGGGAGAAATCAGAGCAGAAAAGCTGAAACTTCTAAAAACCAGAGTGCCTCTTCTCCTCCAAAGGATTGCAGCTCCCTGCCATCAATGGAACAAAGCTGGATGGAGAATGACTTGGATGAGTTGACAGAAGTGGGCTTCAGAAGGCTGGCAATAATAAACTTCTCCGAGCTAAAGGAGGATGTTCGAATCCATTGCAAGGAGGCTAAAAACCTTGAAAAAAGATCAGGTGAAAGGCTAACTAGAATAAACAGTGTAGAGAAGAGCTTCAATTACCTGATGGAGCTGAAAACCATGACACGAGAACTTCATGATGCATGCACAAGCTTCAATAACCAATTCGATCAAGTGGAAGAAAGGGTATCTATGATTAAGATCANCATGCACAAGCTTCAATAACCAATTCGATCAAGTGGAAGAAAGGGTATCTATGATTAAGATCAAATTAATGAAATAAAGTAAGAAAACAAGGTTAGAGAAAAAAGAGTAAAAAGAAAAGAACAAAGCCTCCAAGAAATATGGGACTATGTGAAAAGACCAAATCTACGTTTGATTGGTGTATCTGAAAGTGACAGGGAGAATGGAATCAAGTTGGAAAACACTCTTCAGGATATTATCCAGCAGAACTTCCCCAACCTAGGAAGGCAGGCCAACATTCAAATTCAGGAAATACAGAGAAGGCCACAAAGATACTCCTCGAGAAGAGCAACCCCTAGATACATAATTGTCAGATTCATCAAGGATGAAATGAAGGAAAAAGTGTTAAGGGCAGCCAGAGGGAAAGGTTGAGTTACCCACAAAGGGAAGCCCATCAGACTAAAAGCGGATCTCTCAGCAGTAAACCCTACAAGCCAGAAGAGAGTGGGGGCCAATATTCAACATTCTTAAAAGAATTTTCAACTCAGAATTTCATAACCTGCCAAACTAAGCTTCATAAGTGAAGGAGAAATAAAATCCTTTACACAAGCAAATGCTGAGAGATTTTGTCACCACCAGGCCTGCCCTACAAGAGCTCCGGAAGGAAGCACTAAACATGGAAAGAAACAACCGATATCAGTCACTGCAAAAACATGCCAAATTGTAAAGACCATTGATGCTATGAATAAACTGTATCAGTTAATGGGCAAAATAACCAGTGAACATTATAATGATAGGATCAAATTCACACATTACAATATTAACCTAAAATGTAAATGGGCTATGTGCCCCAGTTAAAAGACAGACTGGCAAATTGGATAAAGAGTCAAGACTCATCAGTGTACTGTATTCAGGAGACCCATCTCATGTGCAAAGACGCACATGGGCTCAAAAGAAAAGGGATGGAGGAAGGTATACGAAGCAAATGGAAAGAAAAAAAAAAAGCAGGGGTCACAATCCTAGTCTCTGAT
>NW_016803115.1:0-45638 GCF_001698545.2 Rhinopithecus bieti
TCAAACCTGCACATTGTGCACATGTATCCTAGAACTTAAAGTATAATTAAAAAAAAAAGAAATAAAAATAACCCCACTCCCCCCCAAAATTGAAAGAGTGACAGGAAGTATGGACACTACCACAGCATCTGGACAGAGAGTGGCTTGCCTGCAGTGACAGGGAAGCCTATGAAGTGCTTGCTCCAGACTATCTGCAGAACCATCAGATACACAACCCTTCCCATGGTTTGAAGTTATCTCCATGTGTGCTTGCAAAGGATGTGAAGTTACATCCATGCATACTTGCAGAATCTTGCAGATTCTGCAAGAGGTAGGGACCCTTGGAAGGAGTATTACATTCAGAAACTATTAGAAAATTTCAGCTTTTATCAAAGATGTTCACATTACCCAGCATTCAATAATTTTGATTGTTCACATGACTGAGAATCTAATGATATGCCTCAGGCCAGGCTATCACTTGTTATAATGTTATATATACAATATATTAATTACAAAATAAAGTTTCTGTTTTCACTCTTTACATTTCATTATTTCTCCTTATGTTCTAATCAGTTTCTGTGCCAGTAACTGTAAAAAGAGAGAAATGATTCTGATCAACACAAAGCCTATAGTCCAGTAGGGAAGACAGACTTTTCTCTCTCAAGTTACAAAATAATTAGAAAAGTTTAATTGTGCTGTTTTTGAAGCAGAGATGCAGAGGGTTATGAGAGCACCTATCTAGGATTTACTAGATTTACTAGTTTGAGGGAAGTCTTCCTTGATGTTTAGGCAGAGATCTGAAGAATCTAGGTGGGGTGGAGTCAGGGAGTGAGACAGGCACAGAAAATAGCCCATGGAACAGTGCCTGCCACATAGTAGGCTCTCAGCAAACATTTGTTTCATTAAGGATGTAACAGCACATGCTGCTTAGCCCTTTGCCAAAGTTGATGAGGTTGTCCTGCAACCTTCAAGGTCATGGTTACAGTTTTTGTTGCTGGAAGCTCTGCTGTGAGTTCTACGGCATCTTCAAAGAGAAGTTTCCCTTTATTATGAGGGGACAGCATGGAAGCTTTTTGGGAATTGCTTCACACTACTAAGAATCAATTTCTAAGGAATTAGATTACCAGAACAACTCAACTTCAGGAATTAGGCAAGAGATTTTTAAAGTTCCCCAGAAACTGAAAGCTTACAAGGAGAAGTTACACCACTGGATAGGAATTTAGGCATATGTAATGCAGATAACAGGTCCAACAGTAGTCTAAAACTGTGGTGAATGATCCATATTAAATGTAGGCCAAAATACAAAAGCCCCTTCCCCTACATATAGTATATCTTTATTTCCAGTTTTATTTACCAAAGCTATTATGAAATAGTTGTTAGGAAGTCAAGGACTTTCTGTATTAGTTTGTTATACTATACATAATAAGCCTTGAAATAGAAAAACATAACAAAATGACATTTCTTTGGATTAAATGACTCCTCTTACCTTCACATCACATTTTATGAGTTTTAGTTTTCCTGAACAATAAGTGAAGCAGTGGCTTGTGCAATAATGTCTATGGTCTTAGATATGCTTGAGTGGTGGTTTTTCTAACTATCAAAACAAGAATTAACATGTACACCTAATAGTCCACCATTGCCATCTTAAGTTTTTGATTCCTTGAGTGACACAGTAATACACAGAACATTTTGCAAATTCAGTAACAGCCATCTTGTGAAAAGCGAAGTCAGCTTTTAAAAGTTTCAAACTAGTTTTTGAAGCACCAACTTCCTGGTAGACCACTAGGAGTACTCTCACTCCCCTTCATAGCAATTCTCAAAATGGAACTGGTTATTGTTGCTGCATCCCTGCACCCTTCGGTTAATACATGAAGATGATGAGTACAAATAATGAGTCTGGCTTTGGGAAGGGTGGGATGTGGCTGCACAAAGAGGAATGAGATTGTGATTCTTCAAGGATCATGTCTGGGTTCCAGAGGCATTTGACATGATGGCTCCAATGAACACACTGGGGGCAAGGAACCATGAGTTATTATTATTTGAGCAGGGTCTCATTCTGTTGCCCAGGCTGGAGTGCAGTGGCTCAATGCAGTGGCTCAAAAGCTTCCATGCTATCCCCTCATAATAAAGGGAAACTTCTCTTTGAAGATGCTGTAGCACTCACAGTGGAGCTTCCAGCAACAAAAACTGTAATCATGACCTTGAAGGTTGCAGGGCAACCTCATCAACTTTGGCAAAGAGCTAAGCAGCATGTGCTGTTACATCCTTAATGAAACAAATGTTTGCTGAGAGCCTACTATGTGGCAGGCACTGTTCCATGGGCTATTTTCTGTGTCTGCTCACTGTTGCGCTGGCCACCCTGGCTCAAGTGATCCTCCCACTTCAGCCTCCTGAGTAGCTGGGACCACAGGTGCATACCACCATCCTCTGCTAGTATTTTTTATTTTTTGTAGAGACGAGAATCTCTCTATGTTGCCCAAGCTGGTCTCAAACTCCTGAGCTCAAGCAATCCTCCTGCCTTTACCTCCCAAATTGCTGAGATTATAGATGTGAGCCATTGTGTCTGGCCTACCATGAGTTCTTTTTATCTCATTATCTCTAGGGCCCATAATAGAGCTTGGCATGTGAGCATTTATTGAATCAATGAATAAAATTGTTGAGTAGGGCAGTGGAGAAGTAATAGGAGCCCTCAGGGGTAGGTGATTGAACTAGCAGGAATAACAGTCCATGGTGGTGTTATAATCTGCCATCATGTCACCTAGATAACTTTCTTGTTGATCAATGCTGAATGTTTAATTTCTAGTAAAAAGTAAGTATTTTAAAACATTTTACTTTGCAATTTGTAAGTTCTGCTTATAAAGTTTTGCTTCATACTACTATTCAGTTAAATTTTATTACTACTCTGATTAAAACCTTCAGGACTCCCAAATGCGTACTGGATAAAGTCCACACACCTTGACAGAGTTTAAGAGTGCTTCCATGATCCAGAACCTACCTACTTCTCCAACTTGTCATTCTCCCAGTGACTTGACTCTTTGGTTAAACTTAGCTACTTGTAGTTTCTATAATCGGGCCATTTCATGGTACCCTAGGCTGCCTATGCCTTCTTCCCTTGCAGAGCAGGTGAACATCCATTTACTTCATAAGACAACTTTGGAAATGTCTCTAACCTCATCTTTATGCCCTTGTACATCCTTCCATTGTGGTACCCATAATACACCATTGCATTTGCTGGTTTACATAGATATCTCTGATTTCCAGACAAAGTCCTCTCTAATGGCAGGGACCACACTTTCACATTTATTTCTATATCTCAAGCACATATCACAGTGCCATTAACATGATAAACACTCAATAAAAACAGGCTAAATGAATGAATAACTCAATGAGTATTTTCTCAACATTTTGGCATCACAATGGGAGCAATTTTTCTTTGTCTCTTTGTTTCACACTCATACACAGTAAGTTTCTATTTTATGCCTCTGAAATGAAGAAAAATGATACATAATCTTTCAACAGGTACATTTGGAAGAAGGGTCTTTTCAACATTTCATATGCTCACAGAAAGCTCTATTTACTTTTCCTGTAGTCTTCCAGCAGCCTACAGATTGTGTTAATGTGCTTGGCCAGAAGGGGTTTTATAAAATATTTGCATGACATAGCACATAGAAGACACACACCTGCTTATTGAGTCAATCATTTTTAAAAAGTCACTGCACCATCTGTTGTGGCTGCCTTCTGTAAAAAATGCAGTGTGTAGACAATGCTAATTTTGAAATATGAAAGATGTTTTCACCCACTAGACATCTTTAAAAATATATAAAGTAAATTAATTTTTTAAAAAATCCAATACCTTGCCAACTTTTAAGAAAGGGGACCTGTGTAAGGTGAGAGATAATAGAAAAAACGTATTTATTGTAAGTTATCTCAGCTTCCTATTTTGTAACTCTTTGAACAATCAATTTTTTTTTTAAACAGCAAACATACTTCATAGACTATATTACCTCTTCTTTTAAAAATGTGGAGAAAAAATAAAAGGTGTGCACACAGATGACAATAGGGAGAAGAAACTTGTGGGTAGAAGGAATAGGTGAATTATAATAGCTGTTTTTGGCACACTAAATTGGGAGAAGCTGATATATAAGAAGAAATAATGTCCTATCATTTCCAACTTGCTTTCCCAACCATCCTTAACTCCTCCTTCTCTTACTCCACTAGAACTGCCCCATTCTTAAATTTTCCCTAGGCTCAAATTCCAACACACTTCCTTTTATTTCCTCCTTCTAAATGAATATAAGTGAATTTTATTTTCATGGTTCACTTTCCCCACAATTTATGGACGTTCTGATATCCTCATTCAGATTTTCATTCTATTCATTTCTCACATAATTCTCAACTGACTGACCCTCTTCAACTGTAATTATTACCATGAAAATTTTGAATATCATTAAACTTTTCTCACTGACTGCAGTACCTCTAAGGTAATTTGATTAATTCAGCAAGCCACTGGTAGCTGCAGATTTAACATCTTGAAAAATTTGCACATTATCAGTATTTGGCAGCAACTAGATTTAAAAGATAAATGAAATCCTTGGGGACCAGATTTTAAAAAAGTTGTTGTTTCTCTGCATGATTTCAAGTACTTTTGTTAAGCCTTCAAAAGTGCATTCTAAAGCGTTTGCTCCAGAATTACAAACAGAGCATTCCTCTGCATTCCCCTGAAGTCTTGGTTTAATAACTTTTCATTTCTGTATATATATTTCCAGGGCTCAGCCAAAGGTTATTCACTTGGGAAAACACAATGACTTGGAGGCAGCAAAAGTTACCAACTGATAAACTATAGAACAATATAGTCTGCCCAAATCCTCACCATGCAAAGGCTTCTGTTCTCTTCGATATTTATCAGGGACAATGTTGTGTGTGTGTGTGTGTGTGTGTGTGTGTGTATGTGTGTGTGTGTGTGTATGTGCGTGCACATACGCGTGTGTGTTCACTGCCTTATTCCACTTTCCACTTTCATCATTAGCTGCATTATAGTTAAAGAAAGTGGCTGTGGATAAAAGTGAAGAAGGGGATAATGGTGAATGCTGAAGAGCTCTGTGCAAATCTTAACAAAAATAATACTTGCTATGATAAATGTCAAACTTTCTCTTTAAAGGATCAAATAATTGACTAAAAGGAGGTTTTCTTGGGTAGAGTCCTTTTAGCCCTTGGCATCCCTCTAGGCAAACTGGCCCTTATGAGAGTTACCAGGTACCACAAAAGGCTGTGACAGGCCCATGCACAGTGGGGCTAGAGGGCAGACAGTAGGAGGAGGAAAAGGAGGACAGGTAGAAGATTACTTAAGGGTGCTGGGAGTAGGGAGAAGGACATAAGACAGGAGGGAGAAAAAGTGCCAATCATGTCAGAGGGCTGGAGTGTAATAGAATAGCCATCCTCCATGAATGTGCATGAGGCTTCAGTATAAACATAAAACATATGTAAACATAAGGCAAAAAATTCATACCTACAGACGCTGCCTATCCTGGATTTCAGTGGATTTCAACAGTTCTTTGTAAATTTAGGTTAGTTGAGTTCAGCAAACTACCATGCTGACTTCTGTTTACTCTGTAGACCACTATGACTAGTGAGTTCTTTCTCTTAAGGACTGCTGCCTGCTGATTCTTTTAGTTTGATGACTTCTGGGTTTTACTATTTCCTTGAAGTGGTAATATGAGCATTTTTTTTCTTAACAAAATGCATTCATTCTAACTATTCAAGATTCTACACTAAGAACTCAGTGAGACTTTCTTCATTTGGTTAGTCTTCCAGTTTGACATATAACAACTGAAGTCTGCTCTTGGAGAACAGCTTATTAGTTGGTTACATTTATATGATATTTTAGCTAATTTCTAGGAAATGGTATGAAATTATGGCAAAACTTCTGTAATAAAAATGAAGTAATTAATCTCTTTTCTGTTTGGCTGCATGACTGAAGGGGGAACATGGATATTCCCAACGTTTCGGTTTGGACAAATCTATTTTGATAGTATTTTAAAATCTCATCTATTCAGATAGTTTCTGAAATGTCTCCAGAAGTGCCAGACCAGGTACTCTGTGATTTTAAGTTTTATTAAAAAATAATATATACTAAATGCAAAAGTCCTTAGCCAAATATTAGCAAATTGATTCAAATGATACATTAAAAGATAATATAAATATATACATATATATATATATATACATACCATATTGGGCTTGTTTCAGGAATGCAACATTGGTTTAACATTTAAAATTAGTGTAATTTACCATATTAACATACCAAAAAAGAAATATCATATGATAATCTCAATGGATGCAGAAAAAGCATTTGGCAAAATTCAACACCCATTCAAAACAGATACTAGTAAAATAGAAATAGAAGAGAACTTACTTAACCTAATAAAGAGTATCTAACATTATATACAGTGGTGAAATATTGATACTTTCACCCTATAATCAGGAAAACAAAGAATATCTACTCTTATTACTCATCTCATTTTTCTGGAGATCCTGGTCTGTGCAATAAGGCAAGAAAAATAAATAAAAGGCAAACAGATCGAAAAGAAAGGGAAAAACTGTTTCTATTTACAAATGGTGTAATTATTTAAGTATAAAATACTGAAGAATTCTAAATACAATTATTAGAATTCATAAGTGAATTTAGCAAGTTGGCAAGATACAAGATCCACAAACAAAAATCAATAGCACTTCTATATAGTAGCAGCGAACAATTGGAAAATAAAATTAAACAACAATTTTATTAATAATATTATCAAAAAACAAATATTTTAAAAAGGAACTTGAAAAAAAGAATAAATTTTAAAAAGATGTACAAGTCTCTCCACTAAAAACTACAAGATATTGCTAACAGAAATTCAAGAACACTAAAGAAATGGGGCGACACGCCAAGTTCTTGAATTGGAAGATTTATCATAGTTATCAGTTACATATTCAATCCAATACCAATAATAATATCATAAAGGCTTTCTGATAAAAATGAGCAAGCCTATTTTTAAAGGTATATGAAAATGAAAAGTATCTAGACTATCCAAAGTCGTAAGAAGAAAGTTAAAGGACTTCAGTACTTGAATTTAATACCTATTATCAAGCTACATTAATCAAGACAATGTGGTACTGGCATAAGAATAGACAAATTGATAAATTAAACAAAATAACTGAAATATAAACCCACATTTACATGGTTATTTACTGTTTTGACAGACATGCCAAAATAATTCAATGGGAAAAGAAAGTCTTTTCAACAAATAGTGCTACAATGACTGGATATCTATATGAAAAAAGTAAACTTCACCATATACAAAGGTTAATTTGAGATAGATTATAGATTCACATGTTAAAGGTAAAACAATAAAGCTACAAAACAATATAGAAAAACATATTCACAATCTGAGGGCAGGAAAGGTTTCTTAGACAGGACACAGTGCATCATAGGCATAAAATAAAAAATTGATAAATTAGCCTGCCTTAAAATTAAAAACTTCAGTTTCTCAAACTATACTATTAAGATAATAAAAAGGCCAGTCATATAATAGAATAAAATATTTTCAAAACATGTATCTAAGAAAACTTGTACTCAGAATATGTAAAATATGCTTGGCAAAGAAATCAATAAAAATGGGCAAAATGTGTGAACAAACACTTCACAAAAGAAGATGTCTGAACGGGCAGTAAGCACATGAAAAAGTGATTAACATCATTAGTCTCAGAGGATTTTAAAACAACAATAAGATATCACTACACATTCTCAGAATGGCTAAAATTAAAAGACTGGACAATACCAAATTTTGGCAAAGATGTGGGGCAACTGGAATTCTCATACACTGCTGAGGGGAGTGTAAAATGGGTCAATCACCTTGGAAAACATTCTAGAAGTTTCTTATAAAACTAAATATACACCCACTCTGTGATCTAGTAATTCCATTCCTAGCTTCTTACCATAGGTAAAGGGAACAAATCCACACAAAGACTTGTACAAGGATGTTCATAGCAGCTTTATTAATATTCATAAACTGAAAATAATCTAAATGTCCATCAACAGGAGAATGGATTTAAAAATGATACATTTATAAATTAGAATATTACTCAAGATAAAAATAATTATGATAAATGCAACAACATGCATGGATCTAAAAAATTTATGCTGAGTAAAAGAAGTATTACATAAAAGAGTAATATTCAATGTACATGAAGTTTTAGAGCAGGCAAATCTAATCTGCAGTGGAAAAAAATCAAGACAAGTTGCTGAGGGTAGGGGTGGGGATTCACTGTGATGAGTATGAGGAATTTTCTGGGGTGATGGAAATGTTCTATATCTTTACAGATGTTTGAGTTACAGGGGAGCACTGATTTGTCAAAATTCATTGAATAATATGCCTAAGTTTGTGCAATACATTATAATGAAATATTGAACTCTAGTTAACGATATGCATACTGAAGTGCTTAGGCATGAAGGCCATTGATGTCTACAACTCATTTTGAAATATATAAAAAATAAGATGGCTTGATGGCTGGATAGAAATTACCTGATAAAGTACAAACTTGTCAACAATTCTAGAATCTAGGTGGCAAGTACATGGGTGATCACTGTACAATTCTTTAAACTTTTCTTGCATTTGAAAATTTTCATAATAAAATATTTGGGAAAAGAAAAAAATAACATTGTACTTCAGTTATCGCCTGTGATAGACTGTACTCCTGGGCCTTTACAAACAGTCACAGTAATTACATACATCAGTGTTATATACATCAACACTCCAGAGGGAACCTGAATGGTCAGCTGAGAGAAGTTTGTTAAGCATGAAAACATTCTCAGAAATTATTTTGACTAAAGACGAGTGAGTATTTTAATTTCTGTAATCTCCTGAGGGTCTCTGCAAGTACATTGCTAGGTATTTCACCTTTGAACCTAGGGTAGAACATTGAAAGTTCTTATATTCAAAACATAGTCAATAGTTAACAATTTGAGTAAGAATCCCATTACAAAGAGCTAAATTTTGACTTTGTAAGTCTTGCAATCAACTAGCAAGGAGACTTAAGCCTCAACCTCCAAGAGCTATAACATGCCATGGGAGCAAGCTCTAGCTCTAGGTTTAGATATGCGGTCAGCTCCAAGAGGGCAGAAACTCTGTCTAAACTCGCTGCTGTGTTAAATGCTAGCATAGTTCTTTGTTCATGATGGGTGCTCAGTACTTACTGTATTGACTGACAGGGTAATATTATGGATTGGGCTCAGTTTTCTCACTAGAGTTCTAATCTCAGCTTGTGTAGCTTAACTCTAAATGGAGTAATTTAGATATCTACAAAATACAAAGAAAGTGTTCAATAATAATGACAATAACAATGGCTAATGTTCACTGACTGGCCAATTTACCTGGGCCTTTAGGAAGTGGGGCAGCCCATCAATGGTGGACTGGATTTAAAAATGTGGTACATATACTCCATGGACTACTAGTAGGTCATACAAAAGAATGAAACCATATTCTTTGCTGCAGCATGGATAGACGTGTGGGCCATTATTCTAAGCAAATTAATGCAGAAACAGAAAACCCAATACCGCATGTTCTCACTTGCAAGTGGGAGCTAAATATTGGGTACCCCTGGACATAAAGATTGAAATAACAGACACTGGGGATTCCAAAAGAGAGGAGGGAGGAAGAAGGGTAAGAGTTGAAAATCTACCTGTTGGGTACTATGTCCACTATTTTGGTGATGGGTTCAATAGAAGCCCAAATCCTAGCATTATAAAATATATCTATGTAACAAACCTGCACATGTACTCCCAAATCTAAAATAAAAAACACAATAAAGCATATTGCCTTCCAATAGTATACAGATTTCCTTTGAATACTACAATTAAAATAATAAAGCAAGATTAAAAAATGTTTTAAGAAAATGGGGCAACATAAGCAGTATGTTGTGTACCATAAACTAAGATCCATCAGGGCTCTCAAATGCTTCCAAAATGCATTACTTAACATCTTCAAACACTTGGCCAGATAACAGGATGTTCCGGAAAACTGGTGGGCAAGGTCCTAAAGTCAAATTAGGAGACTTAAAATATAATTTACCTTAATTTTAGAAGTAGTCAAGTATGGTCTTAGACTGACCACTCTTGACACAAGTGAGCTGTGTCTCAGTTGAATCTGACTTTATCTGCTGGCCTGTCATCTATCAATTCTAACTATTTTCAGGGCCACACCTAGAATTTAGAGAGAAGAGATTAAGGGGTAGAGTGGTCCTTACTGGTTGGGGGTAGGGGGGTACTGTCAAGCACAATCTATCATGGTAGGATGGGTGCACAGGTGGGCAAGCTCCACCAAAGCTCAGGACTGGATACCAAGAAAGCTGAAGCAAGGTCAAGAGTACAACACAGGAGATCCTAATATAAAATGTTTTTATATGCCATGATATAATATAATGTAATACCATACACTATAATGTCAAGCTATTTAAGTCTTTAAAATTTTTTCAGGTGCCTTATTTGATCCTCAGAACACTCTTGCCTGGCTTCCTGGGGCCTAGAACCCAAAGGTGAAGGCAGGGGATACCCCTGGCTGGAGAGGGGAAGTAGGGATGTAACAGTAAAGGCAAAAATCTGTTTATCCTGATAGGAAATCCCAGTGTTCAAATGCCTCCTGAAGAGGGATAGAAAATGATAGGGATTATAACAGAAGCAGGACCACCACAGGGCAGCTAAGCAGGGGGCTCTCTAGGAGTTACCCACGCCTGGAGAAAGCCTTTTCAGAACAAGTCTATGATACTGTGAATCCTAACACATCAATCAGTGACTCTTTCTGAAACCTCTTTCTTGGAAAAACTAACTGCCTATAACGTTTTCTTGACACATGGGACACAACCAATATAAGTGACTTAGAAAAACACCTTAAATAATTTTCCTTTACTGCATTTCTTTATCCTGGATACCACTCTCCCTGACATCCTATACATGCCGCAATAAAAGATGATAAACCAACAGAATTTCCTTCTAGAATTTCTTTTGTTCTTCCATGGAGAAACAGACCCAAACGTATTTTTCTCTCTCCCATGGTTGAGGGGGTAAAGAGAGACTGTATTACTGTGGAGATGCTTTAAGCACTTATTAAAGATGTCAGAATGCATTAGGAGTCTTGGGCCAGAATGGGCACAGGGATGGTTTTCAGAAAATACAAGGTAATAATGAGAGTGACCACTCACAGAACCACAGTTCAATATGCTTCACATTATGGAGAATAAAATCCATCTCCTGCCTAGCCATTAATATTTATAGAAGGCATAGTTTATGAAACCAGAGGAGAATGTGTAGCAAAACAGTCAATATCAGAGTAACACTAGGGGAAACCATCTTTAGGTTTAAAAACTTTTATATGAAATAAAAATTCACTCTGTCTAGGAGGAATACACACTCACACATGGACACACACATACATACATATGCATTTATCTATAAACAAACGCTGTACATGTACATACACACACACACACACACACACACACACACACACACACACACACACTTATATGTATGGTCCTGCTGGGATTGAATCTGCTTAGCCCTCCCTCCCAAGTGTGGGATACTATTTGTTTTGAAATAGAAAGTATAATTGACTAGATTTTTAAACATTTCCCCACTTAAGTAAAATCTTTAACAAGTTTTAAAAGCTATATCTAAAGGTAAGATAGCAAAAATAATATTTACATTGGATCCCAACCTATGTGACTACTGACCCAAGAGGAGGCATGCAGCTATTTTGCCTGTATCCTACCTTCACCCTTGCACCGCCCCCCACCCAGTTCAGAATTTTCCCCTCTAGCTCCAGGAATGGCCATGGGATGGTCAGAAAGACCCTTTAAGTACTTAAGACAATTCTTCCTAGCTAGGCCATATAATTTTCATTTCCCCTAGAAATACCTTCACAGAATGACAGTGTAATATGATGATTAGTATTCCTTTTGTAGGCACTTAGATTGTTGATATGTGGGCCCTGCCATGTCAGCTACCACTCTTATTTCCTCTCTTCTGAAACTATTTTGAAATCTCTCATCAGTTGAATTTGTCTCTTTAGTTTTCTTTGGCGGGAGTTGGTGTAGGTGGGAGTGTACTATTTTATTCCTTCATTGTCTTTTATTTGGGTTTCGCAGGGACTGCCATGTTTAACTGACATCCTACCCTAGGTTTTAGAAAACCTAAAGTTAATCTTGATTTCCATTGCAGTAGCTAGCCTTAGCCTAGATTTTCTTAACTTTTAATTATTTTGCTCCTGTTTTTAAAAAATCCGTATAGTTTTCCTAATGTTATTTATTTCACAAAATTTAAGATGATAAGATTATAAAACAATTCTATGAAACACTAAGAAAAAAACCTGCCAATTAACCTATGAGGCAATGCTATAATCTCTTGATTTTAAGATGTATCCTGTTTCAGAGAGATAAAAATGAGAAAAAAATGTGCATTCTTAGAATTGATACAATATAGTATCTGTCTAGTATTATTTGCTCTTCAAATTCTGTATGGAAGCAAATGGGATGTTTATAATGAACGAGTGTTTGAGCCCTCACACTGCACTGTGCTTCCTGCTTTGGTGAGCTATTGACAAAAAGGGCTGGCTGACTGGTATAGGTGTTGGTGTCCTGGCTATACAGGGGTACACACTCATAGATGCATGATTGTCGTAGTTGTACATAGTTAAAAGCTTCCTCCTATGATATCTGCATCTTTAAATCCCACAGCACTGACAAACCTTGCAAAGCATATGTACTCAATAATGTTTTTTTGGATTGATCTCCAAATAGCTTAAATGATAAATTCATAGAAGAAAAGCTTGTTGCAAACTTTTATTAGCTATTATTTTTATAATATGCCAAGTTAAACAATTGATTAAATGTAAAGTAGAGGCCGGGCGCGGTGGCTCAAGCCTGTAATACCAGCACTTTGGGAGGCCGAGACGGGCGGATCACGAGGTCAGGAGATCGAGACCATCCTGGCTAACACTGTTAAACCCCGTCTCTACTAAAAAATACAAAAAACTAGCCGGGCGAGGTGGCGGGCGCCTGTAGTCCCAGCCACTCGGGAGGCTGAGGCAGGAGAATGGCGTAAACCCGGGAGGCGGAGCTTGCAGTGAGCTGAGACCCAGCCACTGCACTCCAGCCCGGGCGACAGAGCAAGACTCCGTCTCAAAAAAAAAAAAAAAAAAAAATGTAAAGTAGATTTTGATATTGTTTAATGACAGTAAATAAGGTACCAAACACAATGCTTGACCCAGAGAAGGTTTTCAAGTAAGTATGTGCTGAGTAAACCAAATTAACTAGATCTTTCTACAGGTACCATGAAATAGAATGTCCAAATGTCCAGGGGTACAGTTGAAATAGATAAAATAACTCAGTTCACACAGCTGCTTATGGATTTGATGTCCTCTCACAGAGTATTACAGGGCTCCATAGATCATGTTCTGTAAGACTAATCAACACAGTACGGAATTCAGGATCACATTGTGGTCCAGGCAGAAAGCTAGTCAACTTTGTGACCTTGGGTGAGAGCTGCAGCTCAAGCTCCTCATCTATAAAAGGGAAGAATTGAACTAAGTGAGCTCCAAAGTCCTCTTCCAGCTCTTTATGTTGATTTTTAAAAATGAACATAAATGAAGTCATGAGTAGATAGATCTATTACTGAGCTGCCATTGCAATCCTGATCCCTTTAACCTTGTATGAAACTCCAAGGACAGATCTTCACATCCTCCAAGGATGCTTTTTCTCATTACCATTCATGGGAAAGACTTCTTAATTAATCTGCCTTTGATAATAATCAGATTTCCATGGAAATGGGTCTATCAAGTAGAAAAGGAACAGTAATAATTTCAGGTAATAGAAGGTGAAGGGGAAGAGAAATATCTTCTTTTCCTTCTATCCTCCTAACATTCTCGTTTGGGGCCCTTGTAATAAAAGACAGATGAACAAGAGAAAAGCACACAGATTTATTTAATGTAAGTATTATGTGACACTGGAGCCTTCACAAGGAAATGAAGGCCCAAAGAAATGTTAGCCCTAAGCATTTTTATGCTAGGTTTGGGGAAGAGTGCAAAGTCGTGGGAAAATACGATGGGACAAAAGGGTATGATCCAAGGATAGTAAACCAGGGAAGCGTAGCAGGCCTGGTTAGATCCTCTTGGCATCCCTCCGTCTTTGGAGATGAGGTTGCTCCTTTTCTCTGGGAATAAGGGAAGGACCTCTCACATGGGAATCTTATGACCTCCTTCAGAGGAAAGCCAGAGACTCTCCTCCTGCACTTGCTGTTTCTCAAATTCCTTCAGTTTAAAATATTCAAAATGCCAAGATGTCATATTTTGGGGTGGCATGTACTGAACCTCAACAAATGCTGTTTAACTAATAACATGGACTGGGTTTAAATCAGAACAACATAATCTAATTGGGTATTACATAATCATACCTCTGACCACCGAATCTCTCCCTAATGGGGCTCTCCAGCATTTTGCAGGTATAGAAATTAGTTGTTTCTGATAGGACAGCCAATTTTCCTTCTTTTTTGGACACGTCATAAGGATACATTCAAGTGGAAAATACTCAATTGCCCATTACTAGTTGCAATGTATTAAAAGTGGAGAGTCCATTTTCACAAATAGAACAATATTCTTTAGGAATGCAAAAATAAATTTCTCTGACACAGCCAAAAGGCAATGAAAGCCCTTAATTTTAATTTTTGATAGTTTATCATCCATCCAACAGGGGCTTAATGACACAATGGGAAGTACGAGCTGATAAGGCAGGAGGGCTGAGATAATTCAATTTGCGGACATTGAACAGAAAGGAAGATCTTTGGGAAAGGTTAATATATTTGAGAGCAGCCTGGTGTGGTGGCTCATGCCTGCAATCCCAGCACTTTGGGAGGCCGACACAGGCGGATCACTTGAGGTCAGGAATTTGAGAACAGTGTGGTCCAACATGGTGAAATTCCATCTCTATTAAAAAATACAAAAATTAGCTGGGCATGGTGATGGGTTCCTGTAATCCCAGCTACTCAGGAGGCTGAGGCAGAAGAATCATTTGAACACGGGAGGTGGATGTTGCAGTGAGCTGAGATCATGGCACTGCACTCCACCTGGGCAACAGAGCAAGATTCTGTCTCATTTTTTTTTAAAAATGAAAGCATTGATAGAAAATAAATGATATGTGATCTTATGAAATGCAGTGGTTAAAAGTTTTAAGACTCTTTAAACACAAAGGCTAAAGTACATAGGAGAAGGAAATAATTATTTTCTTCATATATATCAGGATAACTCTAAATAGAATATGGAGTTTTTAGTGTCAAAAGGAGATAAAAACCTTGGTGTGAATTCAAAGAATGGCAACAGCGAGTGAGTAGCACAAGGTGATTGAATTCTGAGACAAGATTAGGGGAGGGTAGGGTGTGCAGGCCGGCCTGTGCAGCTCACTGCCATCGAGGAGATTGGCTGGGAGAGTGTGTTGCCTGGGACATGAGAGCAGCAGTTTCACACTCACTTCATATTTGCCTAATAGGGAAACTGAGGCACTGGGGAAATTGTAGGACTGATTTGAGAGCATCCATCAGTGGTGTCCCTGACAAAAATTAATCTCCAGATTCTGTAAATGCCCTGTCAGCTAAAATAATCAGAGAAAATTTAGTTTGTATAAGAAAATCTAGTTTGTAAACTGCTTATACAAGATCCCATGAGGGAATCTTAGACTCCTGAATCTATTTTCATTGAGCTGTTTCTAGACTGGAGGTGATACTAAATGTTCCTGGATAATAGTAGCCAAGTGTTAGGAGTCCTGGTCCTGGACATTTACATCCCCAAGCATGAATGAGCTTCCCAAAGCAGAAAACTGATGGTAGCATTGTCCCCTCACTCCCTTGCTGTCCCTGTCTGATGTGGGTGACCTACAGCTTCCTACCATCACAGCTGGCACCCCATGGAGCTGCAATGACAGGCACAACTCTGTTTTCTTGAGAACACCCTGGTGTCTCATTCACCTTTGTATTCTTTGCACCCACATTCAGCCTGGCACTTGATAGGTGTTCATTAATGTTTGTTGAATAATAAGACTGACAGCTTTTTCAAAGAGGATGTTTCAAGGAGGAGTGTAGCTAATTAGCTAAAGGAAATACAGTCTACATGTGTGGAGTTTCTAGATAATGTGCTCCAAAGGGGAAACTCGTTCCCATGAACTTTGATAGGTTCCCATTCTTTTCTCTTATTTCCAGAAGTTTTTAATAACGAACAGCCCTAGACTGAGCCAAGATGGCTGATAAAGCATTTTAACTAAGGCATGAAGAAATCTTTTCTACAGCGACAGCTATCCTTGATCCTGACTGAGGAGTCAACTAAAGAATCAACAGAACTGGTGATTGTAGATTTTTCAAATATTCTCCAAAGGGAGAACTGTGTAAGTCAACCAGTCCCACTTGTTCCTTCTGTGATGCAATCTGATCTACTAAGCAAAAAGCATTTAGTTTTCTTCTGTCTTCTGTGGTGAAAGAGAGGCCAGATCACAAATCAGGCACAAATCCTGTTGCTGCGGCTCCAAGTCAACAGCCATCTTAAGACTGATGCCTGGATTTTAGCTGTTCAAGTTCAAATGCTTTCTCCAACATCAAATACTCTTCTCTGACATCAGTTAAACACAGTTGGCATTAGAACAAAAAAGGTTTAAGCTCTTATTTTCCTATCATGCGGAATTAAGAAGTACAGAATAAATTTAGATCCAGGAGTGGGAGACTCAGAAGAAGCCGGGAAAGAAGGAAAAAGGGTCAGTATAAAGAGAGGAGAACAAGACAAGAGGCTAAAACATTGAACTCAATGGTTAAATCTTCACACACACACACACACACACACACACACACCACTAACCACTGAGAGAAGGTCTTTGAAAACATCACCATAGAAATAGATCTAATTTGTCCACTGCCAGCTTGAACCTAATTATCTTTCTGGGACCAATATTCCTTTCAAAGAGGATGGCAGAGTAATCATCTCTTTCTTTCTTCATCCCAGCACTCCACCTGGAACCCTACCACTACTGGTCTGCTACCATCACCTGATGGGATGGGTTTGAAATTAAGACATCTACTCTGGCCCTTTATTTGCTAATCTGGGCCTAGCATTAATAGCTCCGCCTCCAAACTGCCCAGAAATTCTCAGAGGAGTATCTCCATCAATCCCTTTACTTGTCTTCAGGGAAGTCCCTCCCTCTTTCCCCTCAATTAGAATCTCAGATTCATCTCACAAGGGGCATGAGCTTATGCAACTTCCTATTTTTGATTCCTCTACTATCCCCCAAACTTACTTACATTCAACTCATCTTCAGGGGATTAAATGGATTAAGTCCAGTCCTCCATCTGTGCTCTTGACCATATCTTCTCCAGTAAACTATACATCCATATTTTATCTGCCATCCCCAATTGCATTTCTATATTGTCAATCATTAGCACTCTTCTGACTCTTTTCTCTCCATTGGTTCTGTTTCCTTGTAGTTATGATCCCTCTTTCTTTTCCCTTTTCAACCAAATTCTCAAATACACCCTTACCTCTTCCTTCCACCCATTCATATAGATTCTGCCCATCGCAATCTGATTTTCACCTGTCTCCCTTCCCAATTTAATAAAAATCATCCTGCATTTGGCTTACAAAATCTAATGAACACCCTTTGGTCCTTAACCTCTTGGTTGAACTTCAAACTGGTGATGATGTTTTCCTTTCGCAAACTCTTTCCTTCCTGGACTTTCATGATCCTATGGTCTCCTGGTTTTCCTGAGTCCTCTCTAGACCATTTGTTTTCCAGTTTTTTTTCCTGGATCTTCCTTCTGTGCTTACTCCTCAAGTGTGAATTTTCCCCAGGGTTTTATTCTCATTGTACTCTTCTCACCATTCTATAAAATCTCCCTAGGTGATCTCATCCACTCAAATGTTTTAAACTAGTATTTAACTTTTCTATATTTCTAATTGTGTGCTGCACTTCTGTATTTGAATATTCCACAGTCAAAACTAAACTCACTTAGCTTCCTCTAAACCAGCTTTCCTTCCTTTAATGTCTGCTCCAGTTGGACATATCACCATCCACCCAATCCTCACGCTAGAAGCCTAATCCTAATTTGACTCTTGCCTCTTACTCATATACCCCAAGGAAAATTAATCACAAAGTCCTTGATTATTTTGATTCTTATGTAGTTCTGCAATTTATCTTCTCCCAGGTCTAGTTCAGGTGCTCAAAACCTTTTTATTTATTTATTTTTAGATTATAGCCACAACCCCCTTATTCATCTTCTTCCTTTCAGCTTTGTATAACTCAATCCATTCTCCAAACTTTAGTCAGACTGATCTTTCTAGACCATAAGTCTGATGTTACTTCCATGTTTAAAACTCTTCAGTGACTGCCTAGCCACTCACTTTCTTAACACTTTATGTTCACAAATGCTGAACTATTTGAAATTCTTCATATATCCTGTGCTGATTCTTGCATCCAAGCCTTAACACTGTTCCTCCTGTTGGATATCTTTCTCTCTAATCACTACTTCATGCTTACTTATTCTTTCAGATTTAGGTTAAGAGTAACTTTTTCTAGGAAGCTTTCTCTGATATTCTCCCATGCCCTCGCATGCTTCTCTGCACACCCCTATTGCTAAGGTTTGTGCCTCTCCTTGAGTGCACTGTTTTTTATTACCCAGGTAATATGTCTAGCTCTCCCATCCGTTTAATATGGCCCTCTCTTGAGGGCAAGAACCAAGTCTTTATATCCTTAGGACTGCAGTGCCTGATTTATGTTTGATGTTCAGTAAATGTGTATTGAGTGAATCAATCAGTGACATGTTGGATCCTTTTCATGAAATACAAGAAAGATGAGGCTATCAGATTCTGCTGATTTTGAAGTGCCTTATAAGAGTGAAAGTCATTGGAAGGTAACTGATTTAAAAGAAGAATGGAGCTAGAGCCCAAGGCCCAAGAAAGGTAAGAAGATAAACTCTGGCAACAGATTCATTGTGGACAAGGACCCAATGAGAGACTGTAAGGGAGATAACCACATACATAAAGACCCCCAGGAAGCAATGGCAGACAATACTGATGGCTTTTGGAATCTGGGCAGTAACACTTTCCTTTTTATAACATAGCCCAGGATTTGTTTATGGCCATAACTTGTTTGTTTCTCAAGGGACCTGTAGGTCAAGGTATAAGACTACTGACTGAAGGGCGCTGGGGGCTACAGGGTCCACGAAACAGTGTATGTCATGGCAAAAAACAAAACAGAACAACAACAACAAAAAACCCAACTCTCTCAAATAGGACAGAGGATCAGTAGGTCGGCCTTGGGAGGAAGATCTATGTTCACTAGGGTACTAAGGTAGGTGAATCTACTCTTTGTTTAGATAGTCTGGAAGGTTAAGAACTAATAGCAATGCCAAGCAGTGGCTTGAAGGGGTTTTGAGGGTACTTGAGTCAACTTATAATCACCACCAGTTCCCTTCACTCAAAATGAACCTACAATCTAACTATAAACAGTGTGTTTGCAGTCCTGATTTTCACCTGTCCCCTTCCCCAATTTAATAAAAGTCCTCCTGCATTTGGCTTACAAAAATCTAATGAATACTCTTTGGTCCTTAACCTCTCTGTTGAACTTCAAATCGATGATGATGTTTTCCTTCCTCAAACTCTTTCCTTCCTTGGCTTTCATGACCCTATGGTCTCCTGGTTTTCCTGAGTCCATAGATCTTTTAAACCATTCTTTTTTCTATTTTTTTTTTTCATGGATCTTCTTTCTGTGCTTGCTCCTCAAATGTGAATTTCCCCCCCCCCCAGGGTTTTATTCTCATTGTACTCTTCTTATCATTCTGTAAAATCATTCATTGATTCAGGAATATCAAATGTAAATTAGGCACTGCAGTTCTAAGGATATAAAGATTTGGTTCTTGCCCTCAAGAGAGGGACATATTAAACAGATGGAAGAGCTAGGAATACAAGACAAATTCCTTAGCTGCCCTTTCCAAAAAGATTACCTCCCTGAAGCCCCTTCTATATGGAAGTTCTGGTGACACTGCTTTCAGGAATGCCATTTGCAGGTAGGAGGAAAGTAGGCTTCTTAATATTTAGAGGGTAACGTGGTCAGACACAGTGGTTCATGCCTGTAATCCCAGCACTTTGGGAGGCTGAGGTGGGAGGATCACCTGAGCCCAGGGAGGCGGAGGTTGCAGTGAGCCGTGATTGAGCCACTGCACTGCAGCCTGGGTAACAGAGTGAGACTCCGTCTCAATAAATAAACAAACAAACAAACAGACAAATAAATAAATAGTAACGCAAAGAAGCACACCATGGGGACTCTCTGGGCAGGTTGCTTGTTTCTGTTTTTTTGTTTTGTTTTGTTTTTAGATCTCTTCGGGCACTATCAGCTGTTCTCATTCATTTCTCACATATTAAAAATAGGTGTATTTGCCAATAATATATGAAAATTGCATATAACACTTTTTGTGAATTTTATGGTCAGAATTGTCTAGGTCCTTATACTCAATTTCTATTATATTCTATAAATAAGGTAAGCTCAAAATTTCTTTTCAAGATTGATTCTTCTCAAAGTAAGTAGAGTCATGTCAGACACTTAATGAAAACCCTTGAAGAGAATTCTGAGGAGCAAGGGAGATGAGAAAATGGTACAGTGGAAACAGCAATAGTTGGAAGATCAGGGGTCTTGATATTTAGCTCTGGTTCGGTGGTTAATTGGGTCAGGCTAAATGGAGAAACTGGGATTCCCTCTGAGACGCCTTCCAACATTCACATTGAAATAATTAGTCATTTGCAAAATATTCTTTACCCCTTAGTCTTCTGTTATTTGTGTTCCATTTCCATTTACTCAGAAACAAAAGTATGCTTAAGTCATTTATTATATCCATTAGACATTTATAATGATTAATGAATTACTTATTCATCAAAAGCAGTTGCCATTGTCTAGTGAAACTCTCATAGATTATATTTTACTTAAAATGTACAGGGTACCCTTTTTTGCCCTTTCTCCAGGATCTGCATACATGGAGTGTCATATTTTCCATCTGGTGTTTTATTGTCACTCTTCTTTAACTCCAATTCTGCCTTTTCTTCTTTCATAACAGTAATATCTACAAAATATTGCCAGTATCAAAACCCTAAGGGTGCATGGGATTGGGGGAAAAATCTCAAATAAGCAAATACTTAAATTCTTAAATAAAATACAATTTATAATGTCAAAAAGATCCCTTATATATAATTTTAGAGTAGGTAGTTAGGTTTCTGTTTATCAAAAATGTATAATATAGATGAATTTTGACAATATCCATGTTTGCCATTCTCACATTTTCATAACATTTTAAAAATTGTATTTTCTAGAGGACATCTCACTAGTTCCTCTTTCCTTTCCCTTAAAGACTCCAATAGGATTAGGAAATCTGAAAGCTGCTATTTCCTTTGAGCAGTCTTTCATAGATTTAGCATTTGCCAAAACTCTTACTTCAAAAATGTAAAGTCCTTTAAAGGGCTTTCTGAATAAGCCCCTCTATTTTACTTCTCTAAAAATTAGTAATCCATTAATGATATTGTAGGACTTTTATGTTACTTATCCAGCAGAGCTTGTTCCTGTCCCTGTCCCTGCCCCCTTCATAGAACTTAAGTGAATGCAGGCACATGCTGGTGGACTGATGTGACATATTCCTTTTCAGTGAGAGTTGAAGCAGTGGTGTTCTGAGTAGACAATTAGACCATCTCTCTTCGTTGGACTTTCTCTGGTTGACAATCATGAGTGGCAAATATAATTGAAAAATTCACTTGATATGACACCTAGGGAATTTCTATAATTTCTTAATTTTGTCAGGCTTTTTCATAATTACCTAATCCTTGAGTCCACTTGTATTGCTTGGACACAATCAAGAGATCTGATTTAGCAGTAAATATTTCCAAGCTGCAACACAATAATCTCCTATTCCAAATGTCAATCATTCCACTCTGCTTCTTTCAATTTGTGCTCTTTTGTGTATGGATGTCATCCTCACTGACACCAAAATTAAGTGGAATACTATTCCTTTTTAACAAAGACAAAGGAGAAAGCTTAGATGGTGAATTCATAATGGGATAAGGAACATACAATATACAGTGTGCAAAGCAAAGCATTGTGACCAGAATAAATGATAATGTTGAGAGAAGAGGGGACTGTCTCTCACTAACCACCTGTTTATCATGACTGGCCACTGAGGTGAGGTGGTCGAAGGAAGACCAAAACAGTAACATGCATCTCCTAACCTTTACCCAGGCCCTGGTGTTAGGAGGAAAGAGCCACGGCAGTGACTGATGTAGGTGTGAAGGTAGCTGTGAACAGAGGTGACAAAATAATTCCAAAGGGAGCAAAATAACTCCAGTGAGAAAATGATCTTACACTAGTTGGTATTTCATTTATATC
Source organism: Rhinopithecus bieti (assembly GCF_001698545.2). Classification (NCBI taxonomy): domain Eukaryota; kingdom Metazoa; phylum Chordata; class Mammalia; order Primates; family Cercopithecidae; genus Rhinopithecus; species Rhinopithecus bieti. Next base: position 22,459 of record NW_016803115.1, read on the forward strand.
TCAAGTTTCCTAAGTTCATTCCTATACCATTTAATAGCCATTCACTATCTTTGCATTGTTTACTTAATATTTGTCTTTTCTTTTTTTCTTTTTTCTTTTTCTTTTTCTTTCTTTCTTTTTTTTTGAGATGGAGTCTCTCTGTCACCCAGGCTGGAGTGCAGTTGTGTGATCTCGGCTCACTGCAACCTCTGCCTCCCAGGTTCAAGTGATTCTCATGCCTCAGCCTCCCCGGTAGCTAGGATTACAGATGCCTGCCACCACACCGGCTAATTTTTGTATTTTTAATAGAGACAGGGTTTCACCATGTTGGCCAGGCTGGTCTCGAAGTCCTGACCTCAGGTGATCTACCTGCCTCGGCCTCCCAAAGTGCAGGGATTACAGGCGTGAGCCACTGTGCCTGGCCAACATTTGTCTTTAAATCAACTCATTTTCCCTCCCCAAATGAATTGATTGAAAGGAAACTTCCTATATTACCTTTAATGAAAAATGGATATCAATTGCCAGAAGTAAAAAGATATTGTTAATATAAACGAAAATGAAACAATCCTATTTAATTCTAGTTAAATTTAGTGGTCAATCAAAAGCTGTCCTTTTAGACCTGCTATTTCTATTTAAAAGGGAACTGGTTAATGTTAGAGAGGTGTTTAAGACATATTAGCATCAACTTGAGACTCTTTTTCTCTTTTAGCAGGATTGTAAAATAATTGAGGAGGAAATGCCTTTCTCATTTATGATTCAGTATTATTCAATGTGGACCCTAAAATGCCTACTCAGCAGTGAAATTACAGACTTAGGAAAACACTGATCTACTTTAGTCCCTATAGAAGATTAACCCTTGAAAGCAGAGCATTTTTGAGATAGCTAATAGAGTAATATAGAACCTTTTGCTGTTTTCCAAAATCATCAAGCAGATATACAACATAGTAGATTGCATTTTCAAAAAGAAATAGATGTAGTTCTATAAAATTGGGTTATATAAAAACTGTTGACTATTATTACGAATGTTTCCACTGCTTGAATAAAAGAAAACCTCCCAAAAGGCTTGACTTAAGTCCATAAAGCCATAAAATTATGTCCATGAATCCATAAAATTCTTCCTCCTCCCTACTAGAATATTGATTCTTTTGAACTAAAACAGACTTGATCATTTACCTCGCCTAAATTCATATTTCTCTCTTGCTCTAAAGCCACATCTCCAAAAGGCTAACCATAGATGAGCCTAAAATTATAGTTGTATGTTCTTTTAAGAGCTTTTGTCTTTTATAACATAATATATTAGGTTGGTGCAAAAGTAACTGCAGTTTTTGCCACTCCACACAATGGCAAAAATCGCAATAACTTTTGCACCAACACAAATAGATTCAAATCTGTGTGGAAAATACTTGCAAACACCACTACACTTTTTGATCTGGCACATTTATTTCTTCAAAGTCAGATGATACATCTTTTGAAAAGAACAAAATAGTTCACTTAAAATCTGCCCTTTAAAACAGACTGACAACCAGAAGAATAGCCACCAGATGGCTCAGGGTGGTTAACTCTGGGAGGAAAGGGGATATTTCAGAAGGTTTTATATTCTAATTTACATACTTAAAACTAAGAAAAACTGTGTGTGTGTTTACATAAATTTTAGAAAGATTTTGCCAAAATGGAAAGCATCCAGAGAATCATCAGGATGCCAAATATTTTGAACCCTATCCTCTTGTCCTCTGAGGGATTCTTGGGAGAATGAAAATGGTGAGAAGGTTTAGCCTTGCAAAGACTTGGTTGTCTCCAAATACCTACAGGGCTACAATGGCAGGGGAGAAAAAAGGAATGAAATATGTGTGACGCTTCTTCTGAGGCAGAATTCAGGTTAATCAGTGAACGTAACAGGGAAGCAGGTTTTGTCTCCATCCAAAGAGCATTTTCATATAATCCGACCCATCTGTGGATTTGGCATCATTCAAAGAAGTGAGCTGCTCTTCAGTATTGTGTCCAGAAAAGGCTTGAATGTCACTTGCCAGGAACTTCAAGGATGAGATGGCTGCATGGTGAGGAAGAAAAGCTGGAGAAAGGAGGGGTGTTAAGGCTCCTTCTGAACAGAAGATGCTGTGATTTGTGCTGAAACACAGAACTCTATCCTGCACCTCATCCTTTGCCACTGATTATTGAAGCTCTTTGAAAATTGAAAAAAAACTGAAGACTGAGGAAAGAGTTTGGTTTAATGAAGGAATCATTTATGATCTCTTGACTGAAAGAAATGATAAGTTTTTAATTTTTTCATGGCCTTTTCATTTTACAGTCTAAAGTAGATACTTCAGGGCATCATGTAAAAATGAGAAGTATGAGTGACTAACATAATCCATTTAGGGTAAAGTTGATGAAAGGGTTTATAAGAGGTTTTAACACCGAGGCAAGGTGAATTGAAGCAGAGTATGAAATATAATCAAATTAACATTTAATTCAGATGCTATTCTGACTCATATTTGCTGGGTTCTCCAAAAAAGCTCTTTTTACCACATGAACACTAAGGGCAGGATGTTTGAGTAATATGAAAATGTCTGAGTCTTTACAAGATAATAACAGCCAATATTCCAGAATGACTATTAGATGGGAAAGCAGGATTATTTAAGTAGCGTATAAATTTACCTTTAGGAGTGCATAAGAAAGCAGCATAGAACTTATTAAGAACAGTCTATTGGGGAGAAGAGCAGAAAAGATAACTGTTGAGTACTGGGCTTAATTCCTGAGTGATGAAATGATCTGTACAACAAACCCCCGTGACATGAGTTTACCTACGAAGCAAACTTTCACATGTACCCCCAAACCTAAAATAAAAGTTAGAAAAAGAACAGTCTCTTGGTGGATGGACACTGATGATAGCCAAGACAGCTGCTAGGCATTTGTTCTAAGACACACAGGGACAGGTACTGGAAAAAGGTTTGCTTCAGATAGAGAATCTGTCCATTTCTCAGGGAGACTGAAGTTCAAGAAAATTGCTCCGTTATTTTTGCGTTATGACATAATAGACATGTGCAAATCACGCCATCAGGTCTAAGTTCTGATTGAATCCAGGTCTATCTATGGTTAGTAGACAATAATGTCACTGAGTACATAAAGAGTGGAGCTCCTGAAATTCCACTATTGAAGGTCGTTCTTTGGGGTGAAGAACCCTCATATCTGAAAGTCACCCAAGGAAAAGCTGACACATGAGCCACAGTTAGCCAAAGTGTGGTGCCACCAGGAGGGGTGTGGGCAATGCTAACTGCTGAGCATGTGCCAGGGCTAACGAGAGCAGGCAAAAGGTGGAAATGGGAAGGCTTCGATTAATCAATCAATATTGACTGGGCATTTACTATGTAATACCAAATTTCATTCACCCCACAATTTTCCAATGGCTCATACAAAGCATAGCTTTCATAACACAAAAACAGTCTAATTTAAGCCAGCACTTTAAAAAATGTAAGAGCAAATGTATTTAAGAGAAATTAGCATTTTTGCACAAGACTCTAATGCTTCAAAACACAATGAATCATGTCTCTGTTATAGCAAATATTTATGCTTCTCATGAGCTTAAGATTATTCTTGAAGATAATGAGGAAATTTTAGTCATTGCGGAGAGAGGGTAATATGGCATAGTGGTTGAGCATATAGCCTCTGGTGTCAAACAGAGTTGGGTTTGGATCTTATTTCCACTGTTCACAGGTTACGTGACCTGGGGCGAGTTACTCCCTTACTAAGCCCCAGTTTTATGTTCTATACAACAGGGAATCAGTAGAATCCACCTTATAGGGCTTGCTGTCAGAATTAAATGATACAATAGCCACCACTGAACATTGTGCCCAGCATATAATAAATATTAGCCATCATTAAGAATATTTTACTTACAACTTTATTAAGAGATCATTGAAAAAAAGTAATTATGTGACATGATGACTATGCTAATCTATTTTACTATAGTAAACATTTTACTGTCTATAGGTATCCCATAACATAGTGTTGTAAATCTCAAATATGCACAATAAAAAATATTTTTACCCCTCCCCTCAAAAAAGAGAGATCACTGAATGACAAGGTATATACAACTGTGTGCAATTCTTTCTATGTTTGCCATGAGTGAGAATATTTATTTGTAGTTTGCAGGTCAAATGCCATTCATTCATTTAAATGTATTTATTGAGTATCAGCTAGACGCTGGTGATACAAAGATGACTAATACATTTCCCTGCCCTCATGTTACCTGGAGTCTTAATAGGACACAGTCATAAAAACAAATACTTATTGCATATTGTAATGGGTGCTAAACTAGAGATAAACATAAGAGACACCATGGCCAAAGGGAAGAAGATAAAGATACAGGAAGATTTCACTTTCTAATTCTCTGTTCTTCAGTCACTATATTGCCTATAGTTGTCCATCTATTCATAGCCACAGCACCAAAGATGAGTTGAAAAAAATGTAATAAGCAGTGTTAGAGGTTTTTGAATCCCTAATGAAGACCAATCACCACATTTATTAATTATTTGGGAGACCTTATTTTGCTTTTGTTCAAACATAATTATGTTAGCCTTTCTCTTTCATATAATTAAATACATGCTTTAATATTTCGCCAAAACATTCTGCTATTCTACATCCCAAAGAAGCCCAGTGATGGGATATTTAATGGCAACCGGAAGAACCTGAAGAACTGGGCATTGTTTTACAATGCTTTAGGAGATGAATTCTGGTTTCTCTGACCTCTGGAGGGGCACCACCAGTGAGTTTTTTGGGAGAATACACTCTGCACCATGTCATGGGTAGTAGGAGGACAGAGACAAGTGGAAAACAGAGCTGACAGATGGGCAGTATGATTCTCAGCACGGCATACAGGCTACAATCGGGAGTTAGGTCCCACCAGAGGGAGGCTGTACAGATACCAGTAGGTTAGAAGGTTAGGCTAGATTGGACTTTCTGGAATAATGGAAAGAACAGTAGACTGGAAGTAAGATGATCCAAGATCTAGTATTAACTATGCAACACATTCATTATGTGGCCTTGGCTAAGTTATTTAACATTTACCAGTCATGGTTTTCTCAGTGGAAGAATTTCCCATCTCTTCTACAAATACTGAGTACGTACAATAATATACGTACTAAGATTCAGGAAGAACAGAACTTGGTCCCTGCCTTCAAGGGGCTGATAATTTGGTGAGGAAGATGAGCAAAACACAAATACCTTTAGCACAAGACATAAAGTGCCACATAGCATTAGAAGCTTAACTAGGATTGCACATCAGAATCACCTTGGGAGTTTCACCTCCGTATCTACCAAGTCAGTTACTCTTTATAGAGTCTGAATTTGAAAATTTTGAAAATTCTCCCCAGGTGATTCTCAGGTACAAACCTGTTAAGAATCCTATTAGGAACTCTTGGTCTCCAGGATTCCTTAGGAGTCCATAGGAGAGGTGTGGAACTGAAGAGGAGAGTAATTTAAAGAAGGGAATTAGACTCATCCTCTTGAACTCCTTCCAGCTCTGACATCTTTGAACCTACAGCATGGAAAAGCACAGCTCTTGGGTAGCCATAGTTGGTGCCCCGAAACTTGACTGAGAGAGCAGTAGACATGCATTGGGGTCTCGAGCTCAGAGAGATGGGAGAAAGAGTATCTCAGTTATAGCAGAGGTGGGAGGGTCCATAGGTCAATGCAGGCGGTATGACCATTAGTTCTTCAGTAGTACTGTGTCCATGCTGAGGGTTTTTCCTTTTACTGAAGGAGGCAAGGATCAACCAGAGCAGGTGCAAGCCTGAACTAAGTCCTTGGGTACATCATGAGCAAGCTGAAAGGAAAGAAGTCCCCTTTCCTCAATACCAGCCCTAGTCATCATTTTCTTCATTGTGGATGGTGTCTCTGACAAGACAGTTTTCTTAGACTGACTAAAGTGAGTCTAGAATGTCACCAAAAAGGGATCGGATAAACATACCTTGTGACTAGAGGAATGCCTTCATCCTAGTCATCCATTGGATTTGACCTGAGAGCTCGTCCAGGTGCTCACCTGATGCTACAGTTGGGTCAGTGCACCAGCTTTGGGGATGCCAGTACATTCAAAGAAAAGACTATAAAAACATCCATATCTCCCTAAACACATAGGTATATCCAAAGTGAATGAAAGCTGCCTTGACACCTCCTGAAGAAGTCTCCGTCAAGCCAGTAGCATCTCCTGAGAATGACCAATGTATCTAGGAGGTCTAAAATGGCTCTATGATTAGACACTGCCCCATGGCATGTGTGTTCTTTTGAATACAATTATTGAGACAAAATCATGTAATTCATTAGTAAAGGAAATGAAATTTTTAAAAATATGAGTGATTTCTCAATCACTAGGAATCACATTGGAAACTGCTTTTGCAAAAGTTAAGTGAAAGACAGTACCATCTAAACACTTAGTTTGATATAAAGCTGACTCTATTTTGTATTCAAGCTATGGAAAATATATAGCTGTTCTGGAAGAAGCTTTGCAAATGAAGCCAAGTTTGCCAAAAATTACAATAGTTATCAAGGGAGGCTGACACAAGAGTGAGAAATGAGCCACAAATACATTAAGAAGAGAAACTCTAACAAAGCCAAGGATAATTTTTAGTTTTACTTGACAGATTATACCATTTTATTCTTATGAAATACCTCATGCAACCTAGATTTGAAATGGGGAATTACATTTGAGAAATAGTGTTTTCCTTTGGTGCTTGAATAAACAGAGAAATGAATGGCACAAAAGGGGGCTAGCTCAATCTTGTGTAGTATTTCCTTAGACTTTTCATAAAATACTTTGAAATATGAATTAATTCTCATTGAATAGGGTACAAAACTGGCCCAGTTTCATCACTGAGAAAGAAAGGTATGACACCTAGGGGTGTCAACTGACTAGTGGGAAAGAGATCAGAACAAGGGTCAGGCTTATGGTACGGCCTTCTAACATCTTGTTTTAATAACATGAGCCATCTTTGGTTCTTATGTGAAAACCCATCATTTTTCCTCTTTAATATTAAAAAAACCCTGGAGGCCCTTGTATAAATATTTTTCATTTACAACTCATTTCGTAAACATGAATAAAATGACTTGTCATGAGAGGTCAGGGTATTTTTATTTCCGGATGTGGATGCTGAGGGTGAGATGTGTAGGAAGAAGGTGAGTTTTTGTTTTTGAGAGACAGGGTCTTGCTCTGTCACACAGGCTGGCGTGCAGTGATGTGATTACGACTCACTGCAGCCTTATCCTTCTGAGCTCAAGCAATCCTCTTACCTCAGCCTCCTGAGTAGCTAGGACTACAGGTGCAGGCCACCATGCCAGGCTAATTTTTTTGGTTTTATTTTTGTAGAGTCGATTTCTGACTATGTTGCCCATACTGGTCTTGAACTCTGGGCCCAAAAGCCTTCCACCCTGACCTCCCAAAGTGCTGGAATTACAGGTATGAGCCATGATGCCCAGCCATGAGAAGGTGAGTTCTGAGTCACAAAATTGATTAGGGCTTTCCTCCCAGTTCCTACCTCCAGTTGGCTCTTCTGGTTGAAAATGCCTCTTCCCTCTGGTGAATGGCTGGCCATGGGCCTTAACAGTACATCATACTTGTTGGCTCTGTCACATATAATCACAAACAGTCATCACTTAACAATGGTTGCTCCAGGATAGGAGCCAAGAGTTTCTGTTGACTAATTGAATATTTGGAGTGATAGGTCATATGGCAAAATTGTTGGGAATGATAGACAGATAGATAGATAGATAGATAGATAGATAGATAGATAGATAGACAGACAGACAGACAGATAAATAGGAAGGTAAAGTGTGGGGCTACTTATGCAAGTGCAGGGAAACTTGAGAAATTAGAAAAAAAGGCTGTTATCCAGTAAGATGAAATGCATACATTTGTTGAATGGTTTTCATTGAAGTACCAGGCTGTAAGTAATCTGTATTTTAAATTAATATTTTCCTAGGATTTAAACATTCTAACAGCTTTCATTTCTCTTCCTCAATTTCCTGTCAATTCCTTCTCTTCTCTTTCTTTTTTTTCTTTTTTTCTTTTTTCTCTTCTCTCTTAACACAATTTCCCCTTGTGTCTGCTGAACAAAACTGTTTTGGAAATGTTGACCAATTTAACTAATAGACCAGATTAGTCCTGATTCTTAAATACAGCTTTTTGAAGAATGCTCAAATACATAGCAACATTTTATCTCATACATTAGCATCTTAAATGTATTATTTAAAGCACAGAAGTTTCTTATTAGGAGGTGGACTCAAATTTATCATTTTTCTGAGAGCTTCTAATTTCTTTCAAAATATCTATGAGCCACAGAGCTGAATAAAGTTATCTCCACAGGACTTAATATTTTTCAGTAAATCTGTCATCTCATATGTTTGAATGCTTAGGTGATTTCAAAGACTTATTTGTACTTTTCTAAAATCTCCTGGTTCACTATTTTAACTCATTATACTTTCTATTGATGATAAATTAAGCCATTGCAAAATGACTTTCCAGATCAATGCGGGCCACAAAAAGTTGTTTAACTTTCCAGGTTCACAAGATTCCATCACTGACTTCTTTTGGCTCACATTTCATGACCACTAGTGAGAAGTCATTGCTAGTCATTGCTGATGGGAGCAGTGAGCATGAGTAATTCACATTCACATGGCCAATACCTGAGTCTCTATTCTAGCACTACAAGGAAGATGGTGTTCCTCTCCCCAGTCTCTCAACCCCATGTGAATCCCGGCACACTTTTCTCCCACAGAAAGCCCAGGTGGGTGTTCTGGAGTGGCACTGTCAGGTTTCAGAAGCAGAGATCCCAGCAGTGGTCTGTTATCAAAAGGGCAATGGGCCCATCCTGAGCTACTTCTCACTGCCTTCCAAAGCAAACTGGGTGCATACTCACACCCAACTGCCTCAGTCATGGGCATGCCAGCCAAAAGAGTCTACAGAAAGACATTCAGGAAAACATAGTTCTCTACATCAAAATCTGCCTGTTTCCTTTCTTTCTCATATGAAAACTTAACTTTTATTTAGATGATCAGATTATATGAGGTATCTAGATGGATTCATAGTATTATTCAAATATGTGCTATCCTTTGCAATAACCAGCTTTAGATCTTACACATCACAGGCACTCAATAAATATTTGTTGAATGGAATGAAATAGAATTGAATGTCATCAGTTCCTCTGCTGGCTGTTTTATCTACCCTAGTGGCATATTTTATAATTCAGGGAAGGATTTTCTAAAAGTACATTACTATATCAAGAATTACTGCATCTGGGATATGATTAGCAAAGCTAAGACCCTAACTCAGTCCTCCAAACAGCATTCAGTAGAAGCAGTGCTAATAGAACCCATAACATGGTGTTATGGGCATAGGTTTTAAGTGAAACAAACATAAGTGAAAATCCTGATTCTGTCAGGTGTGTGACCTAGGATGGGTTACTGGATCAGATCACTTTATTCTTGAGTTTTCTCTTTTATACAATAATAGTAGCCACATCATAGGATTGTTGAGAGGATCAAATGAGATATTGTATGTGTAGTATTTAACATAATGCCTGGCACATAATGAGCACCCAATAAATGGTAGCTGTTACTATTGTTATTAGGTATTTTCTATGGCAGAAAAATCAGTTTATGCAACTCCATTTGCTTAATATTCAGCTACTATTTAATGGCAAATTTAATATTTCTGTTTATCCAGCTGTCCTTGTCTGTTCAGGCTACTACAACAGAATATCACAGACTGGGTGACTTATAAACACAGAAATTTATTTCTCATAGTTCTGGAGTCTGAGAAGTCTAAGATCAAAGTGTTGGCAGATTTGGTGTGTGGTGAGGGCCTGCTTCCTGGTTTAAAGTCTCCTTACTGTGTTCTTCCATGGTGAAACAGGCAGGGATACTGATATGGTCTGGCTGTATTCCCACCCAAATCTCATCTTGAATTGTAACTCTCACAATTCCCATGTACTGTGGGAGGAACCCCATGGGAAATGATTGAATTATGGCGATGGGTCTTTCCTGTACTGTTCTCAGGATAGTGAATGAGTCCCACGAGATCTGATGGTTTTAAAAATGGGAGTTTCCTTGCAAAATCTCTTTCTTTGCCTGCTGCTATCCACAGCAGGCAAAGAAACTTGCTCCTCCTTGCCTTCCGCCATGATTGTGAGGCCTCCCCAGCTATGTGGAACTGTAAGTCCATTAAACCTCTTTTTCTTTTCAGTTTTGGGTATGTCTTTATCAACAGTGTGAAAAAGGACTAACACAGTAAATTGGTACCAGTAGAGTGGGGTGTTGCTGAAAAGATACCTGAAAATGTGAAAGCAACTTTGGAACTGGGTAGAAGGCAGAGACTGGAACAGTTTGGAGGGCTCAGAAGAAGACAGTAAAAATATGGGAAAGTTTGGAACTCTTTAGAAACTTGTTGAATGGCTTTCAACATGTTGATAATAGTATGGACAATGACATTCAGGCTGAAGTGGTCTCAGATGGAGATGAGGAACTCATTGGGAACTGGAGCAAAGGTGGCTCTTGTTTTGTTTTAGCAAAGAGACTGGGGCATTCTGCCCCTGCCCTAGAGATTTGTAGAATTTTGACCTTGAGAAAGATGATTTAGGGTATCTGGTGGAAGAAATTTCTAAGCAACAAAGCATTCAAGAGGTGACTTGGGTGCTGTTAAAGGGAAACAGCATAAAAGTTTGAAAAATTTGCAGTCTGGCAATGTGATATTAAAGAAAATCCCATTTTCTGAGGAGAAATTCAAACTGGCTGCAGAAACTTGCATAAGTAACAAGGAACCAAAGGTTAATCACCAAGACAATGGGGAAAATGTCTCCAGGGCATATCAGAAACCTTTTCAGCAGCCCCTCCCATCACAGGAGTGGAGGTTTAGGAGGAAAAAATGGTTTTGTGGGCTGGGCCCAGGGTCCCTCTGCTGTATACAGTCTAGTGACTTGACTGTATCCCAGCTACTCCAGCTGTAAGTGACTAAAAGGGACCAAGGTACAGCTTGGGCAGTTGCTTCAGAGGGTGAAAGCTCCAAGCCTTGGTAGCTTCCACATGGTGTTGAGTCTGCGGGTGCACAGAAGTTAAGAATTGAGGTTTGGGAACCTCTGCCTAGATTTCAGAGGATGTATCGAAATGCCTGGATGCCCAGGCAGAGTTCGGTGCAGGGGCAGGACCCTCATGGAGAACCTCTGCTAGGGCAGTGTGGAAGGGAAATATGGGGTCAGAGCCCCCCCATAGAGTCTTTACTGGGGCACTGCCTAGTGGAGCTGTGAGAAGAGGGCCAACGTCCTCCAGACCCCAGAATGGTAGATTCACTGACAGCCTGCACCATGAGCTTGGAAAAGCCACAGACACTCAATGCCAGCCCATGAAAGCAGCCAGAAGCAGGCTACACCCTGAAAAGTCACAGGGGCAGATCTGCCTAAGGCCATGGGAGCCCACCTCTTGCATCAGCGTGATCTGGATGTGAGACATGGAGTCAAAGGCGATCATTTTGGAGCTTTAAGATTTGACTGCCCTGCTGGATTCTGGACTTGCATGGGGCCTGTAGCCCCTTTATTTTGGCCAATTTCTCCCATTGGGAAGGGTTGTATTTACCCAATGAGCGTACCCCATTATATCTAGGAAGTAACTAACTTGGTTTTGATTTTACAGGCTCATAGGTGGAAGGGACTTGCCTTGTTTCAGACGAGATGTTGGACTGTGGATTTTTGAGTTAATGCTGAAATGAGTTAAGACTTTGGGAGACTTTTGAGAAGACATGATTGGTTTTGAAATGTGAGGACATGAGATTTGGGAAGGGCCACGTGTGGAATAATATGGTTTGGCTGTGTCCTCACCCAAATCTCATCTTGAATTGTAACTACCACAATTCTCACATGTTGCAGAAGGAACCCGATGAGAGGTGATTGAATTATGGGGGTGGGTCTTTCCTGCACTGTTCTCATCATAGTGAATGAGTCTCATGAGATCTGATGGTTTTAAAAATGGGGGTTTCTTGCACAATCTCCCTCTTTGCTTGCTGCCATCCATGTAAGATGTGACTTGCTCCTCCTTGCCTTCCACCGTGATTGTGAGGCCTCCCCAGCCACGTGGAACTATAAGTCTATTAAACCTCTTTTTCCTCCCAGTCTTGGATATGTCTTTATAAACGGTGTGGAAATGGACGAATACAGATGCTCTCTCAGTTCTCTTTTATAAGGGTGCAAATCCCATTCATGAGGGCTCCACCTTCATGACCTAATAACCTTTTGTGATGGTTAATTGTAAGTGTCAACTTGACTGGCTTAATGGATACCTAGATAGCTGGGAAAGAGTCATTTCTGGGTGTGTCTGTGAGGGTGTTTCTAGAGGAGATTGGCATGTGAGTTGGTGGACTGAGTAGGGAAGATAAGCCCTCAATGTGAGCAGGCACCATCCAGTCAGCTGGGGGCCTGGATAGAACTAAAAGGCAGAGGAAAGGTGAATTTGTTCTCTTTCTTTCTCCTGGAGCTGGACACCATCTTCTCTTGCCCTTGAACATCAGAACTCCAGATTCTCCAGCCTTCTGACTCTAGGACTTTCACTAGTGGCCCCCCTGTGTTCTCAGGCCTTCAGGGTTGGACTGAGAGTTATACCACTGGTTTCTCTGGTTCTGAGGCTTTTGGACTTGGACTATTGTCTTCCCTGGGCTTCCAGCTTACAGACAGCCTATTGTGGGACTTCTCAGCCTTCGTAATTGCATGAGCCAATTTCCCTAATAAATCCCCTCTGATCATCTGTCTATCTATCTATCTATCTATCTATCTATCTATCTATCTAATCTATCCTATTAGTTCTGCCTCTCTGGGGAATTCTGACTAATATACCTTCCAAAGGCCCCATCTCCTAATACCATCACATTAGGGATTAGGATAGCAACATGAATTTTTTGGGGACTCACACATTCAGTCTATAGCATGAGCTAATTTATTAATTCACATTTATTCATATTTGTTTATAAAATACTCTATTTGAAGGGGACAAAGTATATCCCAAGAATCTTCCAATCAGATTGTTGGCTAGAAATCCAGTTAATTTTCTTGCAAGATGTGGAACTTGATGGCAAATAAAGTTTGTAAATCATCTAGAATTCATAAGAAAAATAAATATTAATGAAAATAATTATAAAATTATTATAATACATTTCCTAAATGAAGACAAGAATGTTGAATTAACTGAGATTAGGAAGAGGATGCCAAGAAAAAAATCCACAAAAAAGCAAAACAAGCAAACACAAGGAACCAGCCCTGCCACCAAAAATATTGAGCTGTTTGTCAAAATAAAAGAGACAAGGATGATCCATTTTAATATTGATGGGCAATATAAAGCAGCATACAAAAGATCAGAAATTATTTACTGATGAATTGTCATCAGCCAGGAAAAAGTCATATCATGAAGAATCTGTGGTATCACATGCTTGGGAAGCACTTTGGGACAGAGACATCATGAGTGATCACTGACAGAAGGGATAAATCAGAATGACTCTGACTTCACAATCCGCAATAATTCACATTCACACAGTCAACACCTGAGCCTCTAGTCTAGCCAGACACTAGTTATTGCAAAAGAAGGATTCCTTTGGGTCTGGACTAATTAAGTTTCAGTGTTTACTTCTCAGCATGAAATGTCAATAACAGCTGGGATGTTAGTATGGCAACAGAGAGAACTTGCTTATTTGTAGGTTGTGAAGTGATCTCAATATTCTGTGGTTTTAATTTGTAAGTTGCCCTAAGGCTCGTGAGGAGTGTAATGTAAATTGGTAAGGCACAGCAAAATAAAAGTTCAACTGAAAAGAGAAATGGGAACTAGATGAGTTTAAACCGCTTGCATTTTAGATTTATATTCCTAAACTTACTGGGCCTAGAGGCAGTTTCATATCCAATCAAGAGAGCTAGGGTTAAAATTTTTTTCTGGAAAGTGCTTAGAGATTACAAAGGTGGCAAGTGGTTCAAGTCATTCCCTCCTCCCATGTTAGGCAACAAAAGAAGGTCCTAACTCTATTTAGGTAGAGGAAGTTAGACTCTTTAAAATTTTTATTAAAATGGAACGCTGGTAAAGCAGCAGAGAAGAGCATATTTTTGTGCCTTACAGTACAGTTGCTGTGGGCTGCCTTCTGCCCTAGTTATTAATCTGAAGGCCAAACCCTGGCTTCAATTCAAAGGGTGTGAACTCTAAGAATGTGAAATGTTGTCTCTCTTGGGCAAGGATATTGCAAAACATCTATAAAACCAGATCTGCATTCTTATTTTAGATTCAAGATCAAAATAACATGGTAGAAAGCTGCAGTAATACCGAGTTGAAGGTGTGAAGAGTACCTTTCAACAAAGAAACATAATAAAAAATAATCATAATCATAATACATGTTATCAATGAGGCAGCACTCTAAGTGCTTTATGGATATTAGCACATGCAGTCTTTAAAGTAATACTATAAAATATGTACCACTCCTATCCTCACTTAAAGAGTAAAAACTGAAACATGAAGAAGTTAAGTAGGGTCACACAACTAGTAAAAGGCAGAAGTAGGGTCTGAACCCATGAGCTTAATTCCTACTTTCTATTTCCAGATTTAAGAAATCCTGATTTAAAAACAAGAAAATTAGGAGATAGCAATTTTCTTCACTGGATTCTGTAAATTACAATCAGCAAGCTTAAAATCCTCTACACTTAAAAGTATTTCCATTATAAAATTTACATATATACACATTTCACAACAGGGATTAATTACAGGTAATACACGCACTATCTTAGACATGGCCAAGAACTGAATGTATTCCTGTTAAAGCCCCAACCCTGATTCAGATCCCTATTGTTTAACTCAAAAGCAATGTTGATTCCCAAAGATGATTATTCTGAGGGGAGTAAGAGATGCCTTCCCATTTTTACCCCACCCCTAGGAAACCTAAATCCTTCTCACAGGACCCTCGCAATGTCTCTGCACATTAGAAGGTGTCAAATAGCCCAGTCATGAACAGGGTGATACTCTAGTCTCCTTGCAAATCCACTGAGCTCTAATTAATTAGGAGGAAATGGCTATAATAATAAGTCAGGAAGTGAACCCTTCATTATTAGAAAGGCTACACACCCGCTCGCGTTGTGCTGTCCGTGGTGCTGACATGTCTAAACCCAGTCACTAGGCCTTGGTCTTGCTACCAGTGTTTATTTCTGCACATCTTGGTTATGTGGCTCATGCCTTGCTCACTTGATTGCTGCCTGGTGCATCTTTGATGCTGCTGTGGACTCCTTTAAGCCCAGTGGCTTTTAGAACCTATGGCTCTGGTCTAGGCAGGGTTTTACAGATTAGGAAATCAAGGCACAGGGAGATTAAGTAACTTGCCCAAGGCATGTAGTTATAAGTATGAAATCAAACCCAGCCAGGCCACTTCTCTGAACAAGGGCCAACAAGGTTTGAGGTAGTCCTCCACAGAAGCAGGCTGCAGGCAGTAGGCCACAACACTGAGAGTTTTAGAGAGAAGAGGATGGCTGATAAGCAGAGCACACCATAAAACAAGTGACCAGCTGGCCAAGGTGCTGAAAAACAAGACTGTCCTCTTGTAGACTGCGCTTCAAAAGATGTCTTTCCCTCTGTTCTCCTGCTTCTCCCTGGGAGAACTATCTAGCATTTCCATAATTATTTAGTTTTCTTCTATTCTTATTTCTAAGAATCATCAGTACCTTTAATTTAAGTAGGATGGCCAGATTTAGGCTAAATCTTTTGAGTGGTTGTTGCCAAGGGCCACGGGAGCATGCCTGGTTTTCCACTCTGTCATCGGCACTGTAACTATTATTACTATTAATACTATAATAAATAATATAGTGAAGGCATTTGTGAATAAACTATTCTGTGTTCAAAATACCTTGATAACATGATAGAGACCTCAAAGTCAATCCATAGAAGCAGAGGCAGCCAAGGAAGGAGTGGAAGGGCAGAAAAAAAGGGAAGAGTTCATGTTCCTAAGAAGAACATTGCACTCTACACCTCTGCAGGTCAGTCTTTGCATACAGATCCTGCCTGCAAACCAAGCCATACTAGAGAAAGAGAACCCAGGAAGAGCTATTCAAGGTAAGATTTACAGCAACTGGAAACATGCCAACATTATTCAAACAGAAAAATTTCCTAAGAAAGGAAGAAATGCAAATCTATTCTTTTCCCTAAGCTCAAAGAAATAAAACCTATTTAAAACCCATTTTGTTAGCAGAATTATAAAATATCTACCTTCCCCTGAATCAACTTAATAGTTGTTTTTTTATAAAATGCTCCCAAACATGAAGTGTGTGTGTGTGTGTGTGTGTGTGTGTGTGTGTGTACAAGGATAAGTTTGGGACCATGAACCTCATTCAAGTCTATTAAGAAATGTTCCGATTAGCGCATTGTGTCATGCAGTCTATTGAAAAGGTCAAGGTCTATAGCTGAGCTAAATATAACCTGGTGAGAGAGAGAGAGCAAGGAGAGCTCTGGAAAATTTTGAGAGGCTTTCATACTGTTTGGAAGATAAGAAGATTGTTTGATGGGATTTCATTCTTTATGAAGTGTGTGGCTGAAAAAAAGGAAGTATCAAGGACAACTATAACTTCTTATACAAATAACTTTAAAGGAAAAGCTAGAATAATTTCTCACTGTTTAAAATCATAAAAATGATGCTATGTTCCCCTAGTCTATATTTTCTCTAAGAAATGCAAATCATTTTCATAGGTTTCAATGGAGCTGGTAATCTTCTGCTGTTGGGAAGAACAGAGGTCAGGGTGACCTTCCTAACATGCACAATTGACTGGGATACTCTGCTGCTGAAAACTCCAGTGACTCATCATGGCTTTTGGGAGAAAGTCCAAAACCCCTTTGTGGTGCAATCAAGGCTCTTCATTTTCTGGCCAATGATTACATTTCCAGCTTCTCTTCCACCTTTTTCCTCTCATGTATTCTGTGGTTTTTCTGATGACTCGTGATGTAACGGTTGCCTTTGGACAGAGTGTCCTTTCCCACCTTGCCTGCAGTCTCCTCCTCACCCTCGAACTGTCATTTCCTCCAATCATTCCACCACCTGACAGCCCCATCTCACTCTATTCCTCTCCCCAGGACAAAAATGACTGCTGTGATGGTTAACTTTATGTGTCTACCTAGTTGGGCCATGGTGCCCAGGTATTTGGTTAGGCATTATTCTGGATGTTTCTGTGACAGTGTTCTTGGATGAGATTATTATTTAAATTGGTGGACTTTGAGTAAAGCAAATCCCTAATGTGGGTGAGCATCATCCAATTTTTTGAAAGCCTTAGTAGAACAAAGACTGACCTTCTCTGAGCAAAAAGAGTTTCTGCAGCAGGCCACTTTTAGGTTCAATCTGCAACACGGGCTCTTTTCTAGGTCTCTTGTCTGCTGGCTCATCCTGCAGATTTGGATTTTTCAGCCTCTGTAATTGTGTGAGCCAATTCCTTAAAATAAATCAGTCTCCCTCTGTACACACATCCTATTGGCTCTGTTCCTCTAGAGAGCCTTGACTAATACAATTGCCCCTTCCCTTTGGCCTCTGCTGTACCTTTTACAGTTCTATGATATTACAGCTAGCATATCATATTTAATGGTTAGCATCTCTGTCCTCCTTCTATAAGCTTCAGGAGCACAGGGGCCCTGTCACTCATCAGTGTATCCCCAGTGCCCACCCAATATAATAAGTTGGATTATAAATAATCAAGGTCCCCAGATAGATATAGGAACACAGATGTTAAGCAAAAGGTTCCTCATCATGTAATGGACATCTTCAGAAGGTTACTCAAAGTTGTTATAATTTTTGTTCTCTAATCTCATCTCTTCCTCCCTGTTATCTGCCAATTATAAAAGCAAAATCTTGATAGAAATGTCCCTTGTGGGTCCCTACCAATCCAACACATATTTGGGTAGAAGAAGTGCACAGCAAATTATATTGTAGTGTATACATAAGTGTGTGTGTGTGTGTGTGTGTGTGCCGGGTCAAGGGCATGTGCCAAAAGGAGCATAGCTCAAAAAAATAATATGCTACTGACTCTTCTAGCCCTATTTCAATGAATTACAATTATTTGTCCTAATCAGTGTTTACCATGTGCCTAGCTCTGATGTATATATATACACACACACATATATTAATATATATACACACCCATATATATATTCTCAGATTGTCGTGAGAACATACATATACGGATGTATGTATATGGAGACAGAGAGAGAGAATTAAGGACTAGAAAGTATGTGCTATTAGTCTCTTAGTCTGTATCCTGATCTGGAGTCTTCAGCAGCCTTCCTGGTTACTGCACCAAGTGTGGACTTTCCCATTGCTTTTAAAGTCATATTTGCTATTTACTCCTTTCTCTGCCAGCGTACCAGATTCCTTCTTTATTTCCTGTTCAAGTTTTGTAAATTCCCATCTCAACCTGTAGAGGTCCCTTTTCTCCACAAGTCCAACTTCTGGATTCTTCAAAGTTGAAGTAATGTCCATTTCTCCCAAATATTTCCTGACTGAAATTCTGCCCAAAGAAACCCTAAAGGGCTACACATTTCAACCAAAACACATTTAAAACACATGTGCCAAGCTGTGGTCCTATTGTTTTGTGCAGGAAGCCAGGCTGAAGGGTCCTTGAAGCAGGAACAATGGCAGTTGCCTCAAATCTTCCCTAGGCTGGTTCATAGTTGGCTGTTAGTATTTGTGCCCTGATTGATCAAGGACCATTGTTTTGTGTCTCTTTCATAGAAAGATACAGAAAGGGAAGGTAGGCACCTCATTCCTGACACCCACCTGGGCTGGCTAACAAATTCAAGGTTGGCCAAGCTATAGCCCTCCTTGACAGGGATTCTTAGTGGTGCATTTAAAGAATATATTTTCTCCAGAAAACGTTACAGGTGAAATACTGAAATACTGTAACTTTATCCCATTTAATTTTAAAATCCCAAATTAAAAAAAACAGTTTAGGATGTATATGGATTGCTGTTTACTTGAACTCTCCATTTGTTGCTTTTCTTCTCTTACTTTCATTTTATTGAACACAGAACTATTTATGTGCTTGTGTACACACATGCAACTGGAGAATACATGTTTAAAATAAAACAAGAAATCAAGACAGAGAGGAAAACTGCATTCATTATCTGAAAGAAAATTTCATGGTTAAAGAATTTTGGTTTCAGACATTTTGCTTCATATTTTGTTTAAACATAAGACAAAAATACGGATGAGGATAAAATAACACTTCAAAATGTATCCAGCTTTTAAAGTATTAATTAACTGTGCATATTGTCATATTTGCCTAGATGCATGTTGGAAAATCAGGTTCTATTATACCACTTTTCCCAGACTTAGAATAGCTGGGATCTAACTTGTACTTGCTGATATTTACTGTCAGAGCAAATGAAAAGATTTTTATTTTCTAAAAATTTGTAACTATAGCTGGTCATCATATTACTTTTCACTAGACACATTTGACGTGAACAAAAACTGAGGTAGGAATGGCCAAAATATTCCTTCTGAAAGCTTCTCTGGTCCCTGAAACGTGGAAGAGTATACATCTCTATTTCATTCTCCTATTTTTTGTGCCTTTTGCTATGAGAAAGGGCCATGAAGTGGCAGGCTCATGTGCTGTCTGGAAGTTTTCTAAACCTGAGAATAGGGTGCAGAAACGTGGCCCTCTGGACAGTTGGAGAACCCAGTCTGCCTCTGCCATCATCAGCAACCATGACTTATATAGGATACACATGCACGAAAGCTGTTTTTATGTTAAAATTTTATATTAAAACTGCTTTCATATTAATTAACTGCAACCTCAAGGATCACCCTGGACTACATCACTACTGATTACTCATATGCTATAATTCTCATGGTCCCAAGCCCAGATTTCAACCCCTGGAATACACTGCTCTACAGAAAAAGAACTACACTCTACCCCTTGAGTGTTTTGAAGTAACCAATGCAACTATCTACACTGACAGATGAATAAATTCCACTTAGAGGTAGGATGATTAGTGTACATTATACATATTTTGAGCTACTATTTCTTAAGAGTTTGTTAACATTTGTGCCAGAAACCTTACATTTTCTCCTAAACCCCATTAACAAAAGTGAATGGTAGGCTCACATGATTATTCTCATTTTACAGAAGAGAAAACTGACTCGGAGTAAGGTTCAAGGTCATGTAACTTTCTCACGGCAGGCCATTTGAGCCCAGGTCTCCAGGATTTGGACCCAGGTCTCCAGTGACAAAGGAAGAACTCTCCTAGCTCAGTTACGCAGCCTTGGGAGGATCCCCAAATTTATTGAACGTGGTGAGCTCTCTATATGATTTTCTACAGCTACAGTGACTCTTTAATTCAATGTGCTATATTAAGAACATTAGCAATAGTAACAATTTGTACTACAATGAATGAAATATTGTCACTCACATTACAATAAGGGACTCCTTCCTTGAGAGAGCAGTTTTCATATCAAGTATTAGTTTCATTACCTGACTTTCTTTTGAGTGTCTTTTTGTCTTTTCCCTCCACAAATTTACATTTGTTATCTAGTGCTTTATGAACCTTCACCACACAATGTGTGGTTAACAAATAGCTGGCAAGGAGTCTTGGCTACACATCAAGAGAATTTTAAAGATAAATTAGTTTAATGGACCCGAAGGTGCTAGATTAAATATATTGCTGTGGATTCATGTATTTCCACTAGAATATACGATTAAATACAAACTACAAGTGAGGTGTTAAATCAAATTCTCTGGTTGTTTCCCTGGGATATTTCTTTCAAAGTCAGAGTACAAACAGTATGCATCCATTAAAGAGCCTCTAAATACAGTCTTGTCAGAAAGTTAGTTAAAATATTTATGTCATTACATTAGCATGGCTCAATAGTTTAGAGCAAGATTCTGAGACAAAAATTTAGTTTGCTGATACCAGGCCAAAATTTCCTCCATTTTTTGGCAACTATTCTTTGCAAAATCTTTAGTTCACAGTGAGCTCATAGGCAGCCAACAATTCTTTAAATTTTAGTGTCTGGACATACTCACAAAAGCAGAGATAGAAAGGGAAAATGCATCTCTATCCTTTGCAGAAGAGAGAGGTGCTTGGCTGTTGTGCACGTTTCAGTTTGCAATGCTCCATCTGGAAAGCAGGCTTGGTGGAGGCAGGATGCTGGCCCACAAAGACTGATGGAACAGTTTTTTTGCTCTTCAACTTTTCAAATAGATTTGCTAAAGCAGCGAGCTCCAATTACGGGAGCCTTTGAAGGACGGTAGAAAGGAGTTGGTGGTTCGAAGGATGCAAATGGCTATACTAGGTTCCTGCTTTCACATTCAGCACAGGAGCATCTCAAGGGGTTGCACACAGCAATTGAAGAGGAGGTGTTAGATCGCACAGTACTCTAATGGAACCAGTCAAAATGAACTCCCCTTGAGGAAAGCCCATAGGGATCAAAGCCCTTCTTCACACTGTCCTCTGGGGATCAGAGCCCTTCTTCACACTGCCCTGTGGGATCAGAGCCCTTCTTCACACTGCCCTGTGGGATCAGAGCCCTTCTTCACACTGGCCTGTGGCATCAGAGCCCTTCTTTATACTGTAATTCAAGCAAACAGGGCAAAGATGCAGATAATCTGCCTGGTAACAAATTTGGATATTTCCCGAAGGCCAGTACTAGATGAGTGCAGGAACCTGGGAATGATTTTGGGAGATGGAAATTGGCAGGGGTGGACATTAGAGAGGAGGTCCAGAATAGCCTATTCAGAGGTGAAACAACCAGGAAGCCGTGCTGGGCTGATGCCATGTGGTGAGGTCTATTTTGATATTTGGCCTTTCTGTCTTCAGTGACATATAACAAAGCTAGAGAAATATGAGGATACTAAGGTAGTGATTGTAGAGAAGCATGTCTTTTATAGGAATAATGTAAGTGGAAATGATTTTCTTGTTAGTCAGTTGGCCCTAATCAAACCAAATAAGAAATTGGACAACATTCAAAGGCAAAAATGATCTGAGAGCATATTAGGAGGGAAAAAGACACAAAGCTTTGAATTCAAGACGAGATGTGTAAGTCCCCAGTTTGGCATAAATCCGTAGGAAAAAACTGTCAGGTTTTATCTAATGCGTCTAATCCAGAAATCCTAAATTTGAGACTCAAATGACATTGTTCTTAATTAAACCAGATACTTTTCCAAAAGACTAAAATATAACTTCTTTGTTTCTCTGGGGTCAGCTTCATAACAGCTCAGTTTCTAGTGAGGGGCAGGAAAAGGACTTGTGATTTTGAAGAATTCTACAATTGTACCTTCCCCTTTTCCCCAAATCATTTTCTACTTACCATATAAAAATGCACCCCTTTTCTTAAAAAAAATCTTTGCAGATATATAGAGATGCACTATGAAGGGCTGAGTGGAGAGGAACTGACCTATGGGATGGACTCTCTCTGTCTTAGTGAAGACATCTCTTCGCTGATGCTGAGCTACACTCACCATCATTGCTCAATGAGAAGTCCTGGTTGCCCCAGAAAGAACTGAAAGAGGAATGACTTCAAGGTTCAGGATTAATGGGAGAAGAAAATGTTACATTTCTAAGGGAGAGGACAACAGATGTCTCATGAAAATGCATCTAACCCATACTGTTTCAAATTTTTATCTTTGTGAAGGCAAACTATAATCATGTGGGTGTTAGCCTAATCACGACTTGTTACACAAAGTGTCATGTGCTAGTGGTTAGCTTATATCCTGAGATGGCTATGAAGCCATACAAATTTTTCCCCAAAACCTAAGAATATGAGTGTACTATTGGAGTTATTTTCATTTACTAAAAATTGAATCTTAAAATTCACTGGAATAATTACTGAAATGGACTGAAAATCCAGTTATTAGTGAGGTTTTATGACCGTAAGCATTTGGAATATATTATACTGATTTCCATTTACTCTGAATAGCACCTTCGTTAGTTAGAAGAATTAAAATCAGGCATTCACTTTTATGGGCTGAATTAATTGCAAACTCCTAATACCAGGTTTGTTTTTTTTTTTTTTTAAATTTTACTTTAAGTTCTGGGATACATGTGCAGAACGTGCAGGTTTGTTACATAGGTATACATGTGCCATGGTGGTTTGCTGCACCTATCAACCTGTCATCTAGGTTTTAAGTCCCACATGCATGAGGTATTTATCTTAATGCTCTCCCTCCCCTTGGGCCCCTCAC